>NW_013952592.1:659872-662328 GCF_001266775.1 Austrofundulus limnaeus
GTACGAACAAAAGTAAGAGAAATTTAGGATAAAAATACGAACATGTTCTTGCATGAGGCCCAATGAGAGAAAAACAAATGTCAAACTTTTACTTGGGTTCAATGTGTGCTAACATAATATGTCTAAAATCTAACTTACTCTTTATTTTTAAATGGTTTTTGTAAGAAGCTTCTCTTCTAGAAAGCAAATCTCATTTCTTTCTGATTCTAAGATTTTGCTACGGATAAAWAAATGGATATATTCTGTTTTGAACACTTTTTTTGAATCAATGCCTAGATAATAAAGATCAGTGTTTCTTCCTTCTTGTTACTGAAAACAAGAAAGGAAACCTTTTTTGCCCCTGCTTACAAATTTCTGTCCACACGCCTGTGATTCCACTGTTTACCAGAGACATTACTTAGATGAATAGGTTACACAGAGTGGCTCAGGAAACTCGGTGCATGTTTTAGATAATGGGCACGCACACAAAAACACATTTCCATTTGTCTCTTGTTTATTTTCTAGTGCTTCTGAGCACTCCAGTACTCAGCCAGTGAAAATATATATAGAGAGGGGTGGCTTGAGATAGAAGTAAAATACATCACTCAGCGTTCAAAACACTGTGGGTGACACATTTGGACAGGTGATCAAAACTGAGATTTATGTCAGCAGAAAGCTCAGAGCAGGATATCTGACAACCAGAAAGAAAGCTTTTTTATTTTTTGGTCCTTTTAACTCAATTAGCTGCAGTTAATTAAAAAGTATTTTATGTTTTAGAAGATTTATTATTTAGAAAATTGCTCATGCTATTCAAGTGTCTCAAAACTTACTCTTCCACAGGCYGTAAGTGCAGTAACTTTTGTGGGAACAAACTCAACACTTTAAACCTGTAGTTAACCCTTTTGCRCCTCAGTATTCTCAGCAGTACAGATTTCTATTTGACCTTACATAACTCCAAATGCATCTCTGACCTTCAACCTAAGCTGCCGTCTAATCAGCCAGAAGAAATGAAAATATGCATGAGGTTGATCTGGGGTTTCAGTCATTTGTATGCAGAATGATGCTCTGCATCAGAAAGCGGGGCTTAGAGAACTCTTTAGGAACAAAAAGTGAGATTTACATCTACAGAAAAATACACCAGCACCAGTGAAGCCATGTTTGTTCATACCAGTTGTGGACCATCAGCTTCTGCACAGCCAACARGGCGTTGTAGCGGACGAGTTGGTCCTCGTGGTGCATATGATTCATCACCAGCTGTTTTCCACCCAGCTGCTCAATCACCCTGAGATGGGAGATAATGGGAGASAGCCTTTACAGACAGAACACAAATGCTATTTTTTTTTCATGTTTTAGGGCACTCAGTGATCCATCATGTAATCTAATCCAGTCCAACAGAAAATTTCTGTGTATCTTATTATGGGTCGCTGGCCTTGTGARAGGACATGATGCCCTGAAAAGGAAAACACAGCAGCATAATGCTTGTCACAATAAAGTAACGGGTCTAGCTAGGAACAAAATAAAGCACTGTAAGAAGAAAAAAAAATTGCACTTGAGCTGTTCTATGGCAGCTTTGGTTAACTGATCCTACAGGTGTCTAATTAACACATTAAGGCTGGAAAAGGGTGTCAAACGAATACGYGTTAATAGGTCTACATGGTGATGAACAATATAAATAAATCTGCCAATAGCAATGTAGAATACAAAGCACGGAGGGCAATCCTATTGAGGAGACAAATGAGCAAATAGGACGTGAGCTGAAATGTRACAGATGATGAGGACAGAAGAATTGTTTTTATATGTTAACAATGGAGATGTTAGAGACAACGTGTAGCTGCTGTTCACTCAAGCACTTCACAGTAAGATATTATCTCCTGGAGAAACACTCTCACAGCAGGAAATGGGAGGTAGAGGAAAAAACATATATACCGGTAGTCTAAAGAAATCAGAAGTTAAAACGTAAGCATAGAAATGACTGTATTCTTTACAGCACATCAACAATCTCAAACAAAGTTTACTGGTGACTCTTATTTTGGTTACGCTTTCTTTTAAGGTACCCTTATTACCATGGTACAAGGTAATAAAAAAGTAAATAAATATAATTACTACCTTATTACATGTAATTATGTGGTAATTAGAGTACAATTTTACTATGTCATTAATTGTCTGCAGTAATGTGGCACTTACCTGGTAATGTATTACAATTCACTATGAAACACCTAAATAAGTTGTAGGTAATTTGGACAGTTTTAAAGCTATATTTTATTGCAACTCACCACTAACCCCAAAATTTAGTTGCATTCTTTTGGTTATAAATATAGTGTTGAGTTACTATGGAATAGTAATTTGATTGTAGTTACCCAATAAAGGTAGTTTTACTAAAATATTTTTCCTTTTGTAACATAATTACCATGTAATTACATAGTAATAAGGTAGTAATTAAATTTAATTACCATTTTTATTACCTTGTAATTACATGG
>NW_013952592.1:662611-667278 GCF_001266775.1 Austrofundulus limnaeus
TTTATTTTTTATCCTTTTATATTGTCTTATTGTTTTAAATGTACATATGGACGCAGGGTCTGCTAATAACGTTTGATTGATAATCTAAACCGTAAAACATAGCAAGTGTGGATGTTTAATTTGATCTGAATAATGAAGTGAGCTAACGTTACAATAAAAAAAAATAGATATTTTTTTGTACCTAATTAATTGAACAAGGTATCAGGTTCATGCTCACATGACCCAATGACCATGAATAAACAAATTAAACATGTTTGTAATTCTTAACAAGTTTCTGCTGATCTTGATCAACCGCCTTAGTCCTTCTTTAATGAGCTGGGTGCCCCTGTGTTGCACCTTCACCAACAGAAATGAACACTCCCTCTGGTGCTGCATGTGATCAGCCACTGCAAACCTTCCTGAAAAGGTGTGAATTAGTAAAMCAACTCTTTGCATCCCTGGAGCAAGCAGCTCACAATATAAGATACATTGAATAGAATTTTATTTATCAAGTTAATCTTAAAACAGATCAGAATCCTGTTGAAAACGGGAGACGAATTCTTTGTTTTTTTACTCGTTAGAATAAAAAGCACACCACATCTTTCAACCTCTTCCACTTAAACGTGTGGCAAAGCAAACAGGCCTCCACTTAATCCATGCTAATAATTCACACGTGTTCTCATGTGATGAGCGTTACCATGAGAACACCTGCGTGTGTTTAAGGACAATGCATCTATTTTTGTTGGAGTCTTTACAGAACTAAGTGTTACTCAAGCAAACGACTTTTTAAACTACGAGTGCCTCAGAATCAGGTTTATTGTGAAGTTGACACAAGGATTGTCTTGATAACTTGGTATAGGAGGTTCTCAACAAAATAAACTCACAAAAACAAAGCTTTACACACATTTCTTACTAGTTAGAAATACAAATTTGAAAACGACTGTGAAAATGATCCATAAGCATGGAATATGCAGAGGTACAAGACAAAACGAATGTGCAAACTTGTAAAATAAGCAGTTGTAAAAATTTTAAACTAATGAGAAACCAAATAAAACAACTACTGTTTATTACAATAAATTATTCATGTAAATCTCAGGGATTTTGCAGATTCGTTTTAGATGTTGATATAACYGAGTTTTAAAGAAATATTTCTTTCTTACCGTTTACCCCGTGGATAATGTCGGACATATTCTCCAACATCATGAGCTGCCACTGCAATAACCTGAGGATCATCGGAAACTTCTAAAAGCCTCGTCAAGATCCTATTATCAAAAGACACACAAAAAGGTCAAATTTAAATAAGWATGTCTTGTGGCTTAGAAAGTTTCTAACAAATTTCATTCACTCTCACAGACGTATTTTTTCTAACTTCTTTTAGGCAAAGACCATCATTCATCATTAATGATACTTTTAAACTGAAGTAATGAAAAAATCGAAGGTTAAGGAAAGAAGGCAATATCTTGAAAGTTTAAATTAAAACAAAACTACAGCAAAACTCAAGAAAATAAATGTTTAAATGTAAAAACTGTGAATAAGAATGTCAGCAAAACTAACCAAGCTGGTTTAATTTAGCTTCTGATTCAATGTGAGCTTGAAGGGATCCCCGATTAGTTAGTTAACTGTAAAATAAAGACTGTAAAAATACTGTAGTCTGTTTAGTTTTGTGAATTTTTAAAAATATATTTTAACACGGACGGAGCCATTTTATTTACACACAAAGCATTCTGGGTAAATGACAACGTGGATAGGTCATCTGTGTGAGCGAGCTATATCCACYCTGAAGGTTAATCTTGGACAATATCTGATGATCGACTCTTTTAAATGAAACCAGAGAGCGTTGACAGAGAGGAGAAGGTAGAAATGACTCAGCCTGKAACTGAAAATATRGATGGAGGACAACAGAGCTGCTTCATGGAAGAAGAACCTCAGCTTAGCCTGTTAGCCTTTGCGCTAGCGCCAACACTATATTGCCTTATATGTATTAGCTCGGTGCTAGCGTGACAAACAAGCTAAACTGAGGTCCTCATCCATATTTTCAGTTACAGGCTGAGTCATTTCTACCTTCTCCTCTCTGTCAACGCTCTCTGGTTTCATTTAAAAGAGYCRATCRTCAGATATTGTCCAAGATTAACCTTCAGGGTGGATATAGCTCGCTAGCAGCCTCGCACCGAGGACCTATCCACGTCATCATTTACCCAGAATGCTTTGTGTGTAAACAAAATGGCCCCGTCCGTGTAATGTATTTTTTAACTTTTAGTTTAAAAATTACAAAAACTAAACATCCTACAATATTTTTACAGTCTTTATTTTACAGTTAAAATATATGTTTATCAAATAAAGTCTAATGTTACAACTAATCATGGATCCCTTTAAAGGAATGTTGTCAAGCTTTTGAGGATTCACAAAATGATGCCTTTACTTGGCCAAAGTACAGAAATAAATGTAACATAAAACCATAGTAAACAGTTCGGTTTCAATATAAACAGGAGGGGGGGGGGGGGTTGAAACTTGAACTCAAAACCACAAAGATTAAAAATCAATGGAGTGCTGAAAGCAGGAAGCAACAAAACAAAAAAAGGGTTCTTTGAGCTTGTCCAATACAAACCCACGACTATTTTTAACAGACAAGGTTTGTTATAGTTGAAGTCAGGTATGCTAGTCTACARCAAACCAACTATAATAGTTGTCCATTTAAGAACAATATAGATGGTTCAGTAAGGTGTAAAATAGTTTTTTAAGATGTAAAATGTTAGAATTCAAATATGTATGCACACAGGTGCTGGATGAAGTGCAATTCTTTAGTGCCAACTCTTTTAAATTAAAAACTGCAGSTTCTGGTTATAGCTAAGGCATCAAAGCCACTCATTTTTTTGAGGACACTTTGCATTGAAGAAATCCAAATATAATTTACAGTAGTGAGGTWTAGTTTGTGTCCTTCAACTGCTGAACAAGCTGCACTTGCAGCAGCATTGTTCCTTTGCATCGTGCCAAGGAAGCAACAAATCAAGATTGTGAGTCGCTCGAAAACAGCTTTCATCTTACTTGAGGAGCTCGTAGTTCTTCTCATTCAGGCGAACGGCGTTTTCACGCCAGAACTTCTCTGACTTGTGCACAGGACTCCATTCTAGGCGGCCAGATTTCAGCTCAGAGCTGTACTCATCAAATGAGCTTTAAAGGAAAAAATAAAAATCCAAAGTTGGTTAACGTATAACAGGGCAAAGACTAAGTATTGCAGATTGTATTCATACACGGCAAAACACAAAAGCTACTTTCATTTAATCCCATCTGAWRTGAGAAGCTGTGATCTGAGAGGAGCACAATGAAAGATTTAATATGTGAATCCATGCAAGTAATCAATGCAGCATTCAGTCTCATAATGCACCTCATCAAAGATTTTGTGTAATATCCTCAATCCTAATAAGCATTTTATTATAATTAYAGATGACTCGACGGAAAAGTCCATCTGAGGAAGGAGTTACAGCTAAAAATAAAAAAAAAAAGATTGCTTGCTATTCATGAGACGGTTTCCAAGAAGTACCTGAGATCCTGGACACTCTCRCCCAGCCTCTCCAGCAGGAACTTAATGTCGTCAGTGATGTCCTCATCGTCGTACTTCTGCTGCTCCAGATTTTCCAGCTGCTTCAGTACCTTGCACTGAATCATGGCCAGAGCGTATTCCTGGCGAGTCTCTCTCTCTGCAGACTTCTCCAGGAGATTCTGTAAGCAAGAGTTTAAAAACAACTGACGTGAGATTGTTTCAGTCAAGAAGTACTGTATCTCTTATTAGAACCAATTTTAGTCTTAAAAAATAAAATCACAGCTGAGCCACTGCAGACCCATAACTAAACAAACAGTAACACTCTATGCACTTTGAATCCATTTTATCATTTTCTAAATAAGTTTCTGCTCAAGGTACACACTGCAGTAGACATATTTTAGGCAATAATTCAATTTCTGGGGTTGTAGGTGTAAGGAAGAAACAAAGGAGAGAAACTCGTTAAGAAGAAACCAAGTTCAAAGATTGTAAAAGCAGATTTTAGAGCAACAATTTATGAGCAACTCTTCAAAACCTTAACCTGAGGATAGGCTGACAAAAGTAGGGCTAGAGGATATGGCTAAAATTTTAATCAAAAATACAACTAAGAACTCCTAATTTCAGTCGATACAATAATTTCGATATTGAAATGAATAGTAAAAATGTCAAGAAAATCTGCCAAAAACTGTCATTTAGGATATCTTTATTTGGATTTATGACTGGTTAGAACAAAAAGCGAGATCTCAAATTTACTTTATGACTCATCGTAATTTAATTGTTTATTTCTGAAATATATTTTTCAGATAGTAGTTTATTGCAGACACAACTTAATGATAAATCTGACATCCTTTATACTATAGTCAGAAGGTAATTAGAGATATCTTAATTTACTAATATCTAGTGTCATAAACTAATTTCAGATTTCTGGAACTAAGTGAAGCTGATTTTATGTCAAAACAGCCTGCCATACCCATTCTAATGTGTTTACAGATATTATATTGATTATTGTCCAGCACTAAGCAAAAGTTGAAACATTTTTCAGTCAAAAAAAGAAAAGTGGTTTTAGCAGCTGTGACATTGGGCCTCATGCAAGAACATGTTCGTATTTTTATCCTAAATTTCTCTTACTTTTGTTCGTACAAAGGGTTCGTAC
>NW_013952592.1:668450-683638 GCF_001266775.1 Austrofundulus limnaeus
GATTTAATATTGATTTTCCCTTATTTTCTTCTGTATTGTATTTATACATAATTTGAGCCAATAGATTTATTTTGCTTTGTAAATTGGTTTCTTTATTTTAAAAAGCTGTTTCTGAGTTTGTTTTGTTTTACTGATTTTGTTTTGTTGTTGATTGTATTGTTTTTGTTTTGATGTGTTTTATTTGGTGTGTTTTGGGCCTCAGCAAGAGTAGTTTCTGCCTGTGCAGAGACTAATGAGGACCCTCTTAAATAAATAAATACCAAAAAGGCGCCAAATACAAGTAGCCCCCACCTCCACACACACGCGCACACACACACACACACATACATATACAAATAAGGGGGGGCATATAAATTGGGTTTGAAATCAGCTTATTCTGGCCTCATGTTTCAAACATGTAATCAATGCCATTTATCTCACCATTGTACTTGGAGCAAGGACTCTGAGGCTGTRATGTAGCTGTGTTGGACAAAGCCAGCCTATCATTGAAGCTTTCATTTAAAAATCCATTTTTGCTCAAGCCCATAATTCATTGACTCAAGATGAATATATTTTGTATGGTAATCAATATGATTGGTGCACAGGATAGTCAGGTAGTGTTTGCTGGACCAATGGAGTGAGTTTAAAGCAGGGATATTTTTATAAACATGTGTGTCTAAGCAACACTCTGAGGATATTTTTTGTAATCTTCCTATGAGCCGTACTGTTTTCTCTAGTACTAAAAATGATTTCACAGATTTTTATGAGCTCTTTTTTGTAGCTCCAGATATGCAGCAGCTGCCTGTCAGCCACACCAACTTCCCATGGTTAGAAAGCACCTTAGCTTGCAAAGACAAACAGGGCCTTTCACGCTGATCCAATTTGGTTAACACATAATGACAGGGATTTCATTACCTAGCATAATTCAAAACAGCAAACCAGAGTCCAGAACGCAATGATTAGGACACCATTAAAAATTTATCAGTTGTTCTGAGTAATCACAGCAGGAAGCTGAGAGGGCAGCGGATTCATAAATCATGTTAAGTTTTATTTATGGGATCATTTGTCTTTTTTAAGAGAATATTTTTTCAGTTTCCTCTTCTTATATAAAAGTTAAACACATGGTTGAATGCAAAAATTCAAACACTGTGCAGGAACTGGAAAAACATACAAAAACTTGAATTTATGGCAGGAGGTAAATTCTTTATGCTGAAAAACACAAAGCTGTTGACCTTAAAGTATAAATAAAMATAGAGACTGTGTTTCAATTCATTGRCTGTATCCTCATGAGTGCRCATTTGTCAGCTGCATACGTCACTGCCCYGCCAAGAGTACYGTCCCAATTCTAAGGCTCCTCATCATGCGGCCCACAAAATGTCAAAAACCAAGGAGAGTTTGCTTCTTTTGGTCCGTATCAGAATTCGATWAYGGATTCACACCTCCACAAACACAAACTAGAGTTTGATTAAAGCAGACTAAACAAGGCTGGTGTGAACCCACCCTTAATGCTGTCATTTTCTTTTGCCACTTCAACAACTCACCCAGGGAGAACTCCAGTATGTAACTCCTCTACTGTGACCACATGACAGCACCAAACACAATTATAATTTTAATTAACATATTCATTCATTAATTACTGCTTGGTGAACACAAGTAGGCATAAAATAGCCTTCCAGTACCTGTATGCTACAACTGGCAATTAATTTATGTCAACAGGCATTTAATTTACTGCATGTCAGAGGGTCAATGCACAAGAAAAATGTCACTTCTGCTGAAACGTTTGCTCATGTTTCTAAGCACAAAAAAAACATATGACAAACATGCGTTTCTGGCGAGTTTTATGCTTACAATACATCGGTTTTCAATCTCTTATAGCTAAAAACAAACAAAAWGTGTCTATCAGGTACAGYAYAATTTCATTGTTCACTTTCTTTTCATTTATTCTGAACAAAGCACAGAMTAAATGTCAGTCTAATATTTACTTATAAGTTCAGTTCTTACTAATCAACAGAATAAAATCTGTTATTCAAGCTGATAARTCTTCTATGTTCATCAGCTTGTGGTTTGTTTTGGTTACTGATGAAAATCGGATTATCACTGAAAATAGCTGCCAGCTGTGGTAGTAAATAATAAACAGAATAGCAGGAAAAAAAGACAACCAGTAAAGATAATTGAAGCCGCAGTTTAGACTCACTCTAGTTTTTGTAAAATACACAGAACAAAAAAAATAGGTAAACTGTTCAGTGTGTTTAAATCTTTTTCTTAAGTGGAACAAATTTCAGAAAAAATAAAAACTCCACTAACCCTGAAGGCAGCCAGGATGATTCGAGTGACCTTCTCCTTCACTGACTCCTGAAGGATGTCGGACAGGGCTGGCACCACATTGTAGCATCTCAACTGTTCACAAAGCTGAGGACTGAAGGCCAGGAGCCATATACAGAAGATCATCTGGTACTGGAGCTGGAAGCCACACTTGTTGCTCAGCACTGCTGTGATACTGAAACAGGGAAAAAAGAAAAAAAAACACTAAAGGTAAGTAAAAACTAAAACAGGTAAAATAAGAGCAAAGTGATGACAAGAGGACACACATTTATAACTAATGCCTGTTTACTCAGAGGAGCTTTCACAGCTGTGTACCTACATGCTGCACCTCCATTATTTTTGATTAKAGTCGAAAATGAAACATTCAGACAGTTTTTAGATAATGGATGAGTTGCTTAAAATGCAGGGTACAGTACTGAAGCCCACAACTAGACAGAGAGATAAATGGCTGTTAAGTGCTGAGATGTGGACCATACAGAAGTCCAATAATTATCTCAAAAGTTCTGAAGTAAGACTGGTTTTACAATCAATTTTTAAGAACAAAGAGTGGAGCCATGTYAAATATGTGATCATCATTAACCATTCTGACTAAATGTCACTTTAGCAAAAGCAGGAATTCAAAGCCTCCTTTTACTTTTCAGGSCCACACAGCCTTAACTGCATTTTGCTTTAGGAAATTTCGCTCCAGGACATATCCAGTAAGTGTACCCGTCATTTGTAAGTTTTTATTTTCATTGTAAGAAGAATGGTTTTCTTTAAAAACGCACAGCTCAAAGCATAAACACAAAGCATAAACTTGAAAGCAATATCTGTCCATTAGGCTCATTCCAAGCAGGCTGCAAAGTAAGAAACTAATAATAAATTGCACAAAAAACTAATACAGGAATCACTTGWAGTMTAGCAATGAAAGGGTTGAAATCAGYCTGTCAGAGTACTTCTTCACAGCATGTCATCAGGTTGTAAACAGTCGGATATTGTAGCTGTTAGAGCTGATGCAGCTTAGCTCAGAAAGAAACAAGCTGTAGTCAGTGTTCGACTTCTACGCTAGGATTTTTASTCTTGCCAGTTGTGGCTAAATAAAGACATTTATTTGGAATAATCGATTGGGTTTACACTCTAATAAACTAATTAGTCTAATAGACTAATTTTAGGTCAGCTTTAGCTAATGTTATTAACAATTTGAAAGCCATAAATGTATTTTTAATTGAAAAATACTCAATGGAATTGTCAAAAAAAAGCACAACAAAAGTCAGTCATCCATCTATGTTAAAAAAAAATACAAAAAGATGAGTCATCATTACCAGAAACATGCCTAATCAAAGGTTGGCGATTGCACTGTCTGCTTAGAAATATTCTGGTCAGCATTTTATGGATGAAGTCTGATGTGAACTTTAACTAGAGCAGATATTTAATTGGGGTGTGTTACATTAYGTCAGAAGGCTTTGTGGTTTTAGAATGCAACAGAAGTGCTGAGTGTGTTTGGTAAAAATCAAAAAATAAAAAAGATGAAATACCAATACTCTTGTCTACTTCATTTAAGCTGTTTTAAAGAGTGATATAAATCAGAGCAGCTGACTAGTATCAGATTGTTTAGGAAGAATATAAATCAAAGCACAACAATAAATTTTATTAATGTTGTATTCACAGTATTCCTGATTTTGCGTCACTACCCATAATGCATCACTACCCATAATTCATAGTGGAAGTTGGTTTTATATTTCCGCTTGCACTCTATTCCGGGGATACACCAYCGCTGTTTATCAAAGTATTTTTTTCTGAAATTTGACATAAATGCCAACACATAAGAGGTGTATATACTGTAAGTGTGTTTTAAAAAGCGGCAAGAACAAATCTTTAACAGTGGCTCAGCCGTCACTGCTGACGGAATGGGTCAATGACATGAAGAAGCTATGGCCCGATGTTAGCTACTACTGACATTATCTACCTCGTCTTTCCCAAAGACACACACAAATGCAAAATCATAAATGTCAACAGTTCTAGAAGTAAAATGTTCCTAAGCCCCCAGAATTGTAATAATTTTTTGAAAGTATTTTGATTAGCCTTTTTTTCCTGCTATTCTAAACATAAATTTCACCAWYGCTTATAACTTTTAAAGTTCAACTGGAGGGTTTCATACAGCTGCAGTTATTTTAAATAAACGATAAAACAAAAATAGCATAAAAAATAGCATATAACAATAGCATATAGCATATTTCTTATAGCCTCTGGGGTCTAATTTCTTTATCTTTGTATCCTGCCATGTAGACAAAATAGTTTGTATTTGGGAAGAAGATTGTTCAATATTCCCAGCTTACTCAGAATTAAGACAGTTAAATTAAGCCATTTATATAGTTTTGCCAGCATGCGGCTACTAACCATAGGCTTAATATTTCTTTACATTTGAGACTTAGCTGCAAATAACATCCAGGCTAACAGTAGCTAGGCTTTCATTTAGTAAAAGCAAAGAACTTCACGATTAAGGCCTGAGTCACACTACAAAAAAATCAGGCCTATTTTTGCCCTTCCGACATCTTAAGGAAGTCCAGATTATCGTGATGGCTCTAAAGATAATCATAGCAGATATTCCCACCGTGGGTGGTGAGYTAAGAGTGATCTAGTCGGCTCGGAAGGACGTCGGGACCGCTCCGACCTCAAATYGGAGATATTCAACATGTTTGGTTTTTTGGCCCGATGTCACAATGTGTGTAGTGTTCACCTGAGCTCTCAGTCTGTGAATGAGATGTGTGGCCAATCAGAAAGCGAGGTGACATAAACATGGAGGGGACTCCAAAATACAGAAGACAAAAAACTGTCATGACTCACCAGAAAGTCTGCTGGATGATAAGGGTCCTATGGAATTGTTTTTCCTCTGGTAAAAATAGTCCACAAATGATCAACATTGTTTCTTCCTTGTTGCAAATGTTTATTTACTCTGAACTCACGTCTCTCTGGAGGTCACGTGACATTTTTCCTTGGACATATGAATTATCGTGAGATTTCAGAAAGTCTTGCGTGATTTAAAATCTGACATCTGAATGTTCATGAATGAAATATCTTTTTATGTGTGGTGTGTTGTCTCTTGCCATGTGGCTGCACACCACACACTGTAGGACCAAACCTGGTAGTTCCATGATTTTTTATCTTCACGTGTGGGCTCGTTCAGTCTTTGAAAATCRGCCGACTGCTTTAAAATCTTGTAGTGTGACTCAGGCCTAAATAGTGAAACGGGGACAAACCAAATTTACAATTTCACTCACCAGGCACAGATGTGGGGTTTTAGTTGATTTTGCTGGAAGCTGTCTGACTGCCARTGGTCCGGACRAGCCGCCTTTGGTGGCCAGTCTCAGCCCAGATAGAGCTCTGATGAGGGCGTATATCTGTGGGCTTTTTTGTCAATAAAATGAAAAGAGCAAACTAACTCTCTTCAGTGGTGAACATGCCTTTCCTACTTCTTGTTCCAGGCAAAATGTTTCTAAAGCGTTTCTCAGTTTTCTTCAATTGTTGTGGCAGCCRACAAAAACAGACGYTGAACCCGAACTCGCGACTGAACTGCTCAAGCTGCCAGTTAAAGCAAAAACGAACTGGTTTTGTTATCATAACTCTGGTTCTCGCATTGCGTACCAGAAATATGACACTGGGGGGAYGGGACAAGCGGCCTGTCATGGCAGCCTACAGACACTTTTACAGAAACTTGTGGATATAAAAGAGAACATTGTACAGAACTTACCGGCTCTGTATCGCTGCATGAGGGCTTCATTGTGTCATACAATATGATTATGCTGTCAATACATCTTATTTGTAAAACTTTCTATGACATTACCGGAGTCATAACAAGGAATATTCTTATCCAGATGGGGCATGTTTATATCAAACCACGAGGACAGCCCGGTTAAAGACAAACTCTTGTTCACCTCTGTGTGTCATTTTTCATAGACTKCAAAAAACTGCAGCAACCTTGAACAAAAAGGATCATCACTCACCAGTTGACTCCATCAGCCTCCACCCAGGCAAACCTGTATTCATTGACCCTCAGCATCAGTTGAAGACACCCAGCCACACACTGGACATATTGAGAGCTCTGAAAAAGACAGAAGCAAATCCAAACCCAGGGCAAAAAAAAAAAAAAGTTAGAAAGTCAAGTCCTTTAAATGGGTTGGTGTAGACTCTCGGTTATCCAGGACATGGTAAATCCTCAAGTCTAAAAATCAAAGCAACTGAGTCTTTATTCTGCAGTTTGAGACATTTCGCTGCATTGTCCAGTTTTGACTTGAAGAAGCTCCCTGGACGGTAAGGGAAACGTCTTCGGCTGCAGAATAGAAGTCCAGTTGCTTTGACTTTTAAATTTTTCATTTAAGTGTTTCTAAGCGATTCTGAAACGTCGAGCAGTGGAATAAAAAAAGAGAGAACACACAAAAGACCAGTCTAAAGTTTGCATTAGCATCACGTAACAAACCTGAGGCAGCGCTCATGCAGTCAATCAAATGTATACACCAATACATGCCAGATCACACAAAACGTTACAATACAACAGCAGGGAAGGAGTCCAATCACACCTGAGCAGAATGTAAAGTGAGATTAAAGAGCAGGAAGCTAAGAGGGAAAAATAGATCATATTAATCTGTTATTTAGGAAAGACTGAGTAAAATCACAAGTCCAGTGAGAGATTCAGGCAGCGATGGAGACAGAAGAGCAGAGGGGCAGACGTTCCCTGGTTGAAAATGCCGAGGAAAAGGAAATGATAGGTCATTAGATAGCTTTCATGGACACCATTTCTGAGCGCACTTCTCAGAATAACTGGGGTATGCTTGGAAAAGTATGAGATTCAAGATGGTGGGATGCTGCTGCTGCTGCGGTGCAAATGCTATTTCAATTTTCTCTCGTTAGTCTAATGTTCAAAGAAAGCTGTTTGTCATGCGCCTTCAGCATTAGGGGGGATGGGCTTCCAGCATGCATTTTCCACCAGTACATTTAAGACCAACTCGTGGCAGCAAACATCATGCTGTCTAAATGGAGGGCTCTTTCTCGTGTCAACAGACTCGCGTCTCCAACTATCTGGAATTATTAACGAAACACTGGAGTGCAACAAGGAGATGGGTGAGAAAAGACCTGAGAGTCCAGTCACTGCAGGCAAAAGCCTGATTCACAAACCCTGCTGTTTTCTATTTCTTTTCCCCCCTCAGGTGTCGGGAGTCACTTCACTCATACTCACTTCACTGGGGGAAATAGTTCCTGCTCCTGTTTGTGTACCATGTAGATTCTAACAAAAGATAAACAAAATAAGTGCAATCCATCACTTTGAGCTGAGTCACAACGACAGAGAAACACGCAGAATGTGCTTTGACCACAGACGAAACCAGGAACAGCAGATGCACACTGATTCCTTCCCTGGATGTGTTGAGGAGGGAAAATAATCATCAAAACGCAACTTCTATAAAGACGTTTGGGTAAATAACTGGCAAAAACGTGAAAATTTTTAAATAAAAAAAAAAGGCATTAAAATAAAGCTTCAAAAAATGTTTAGAACTGAAAAATCAATAAGTGTTTCTTTTACCATCAAATCTTTGGTGCAATAAGTCTCGCAGGCAAAACCAGCATTTAGTAAGACCTTATTAGCCCATTTAAAGGTTTAGACAGTCTGATGAAAACCAGCATAAATGAATTCATCAAATTAACTTGAATAAAGATTTTATTTTGAATCTAAAACAGAACAAATATTCATTTAAAAAACTCATTGACAGAAATTCTGAATATTTGTTGCTAATTAAATGATTAACATCTTTGGAAAAAGGAATGCATTAAAAATAATGAAAAGGAGGAATTAAGAGTCTAAAGCAGAAAGTATTGGTGTGCAATTGCGAAAAAAGGAGACATAAAAAATAAGTCAACTGTGTGTACATGCGGCCACAAAATTAGATGTTAATTTATGTTACGTGACAAATTCCAATGGATTTCATATTTTTTTTAAAGCTAAAGTAAAGTATATTCTCAAAAATATGAACCTTTACAGAAATACATTTAACAACTTTTAATAGTAACATTAACACTTTTTTAAATAGTTTATCAATAATTGAAAATGCACTTTGTTCACAGACATTGTACTGTATTGTACTGTCTCAATTTAACTTTACAAATTAAAAGTATCCCAATAATTTAGATTACAATTCAAACCTTTTCAGTTCAGTTTGGATTCTCATACCTGTGAACTGAGCTGACTTTTGATCCAGTTGAAGTAGTAGTTCAGATCACTTCCCTCCATCAGATCACGRCCCCAGGCAGCCAGCTTAGCGATGATCCTCGCCGCCTAACATATTAAAGAAAGGCTTTTATATTCTGTGTGCGCGTGTCTGCCGACAACAGACATTTTAAACACAGCCTTAATAAAATGCATCAAGACTAYTTTGAAACAACCTCAAATAGTTAACACTTTGTAGTGTATTGGTTGCTTTGACAAGTTCAATGTAGCCACAGTGGGACTGAATAAACTTGTAGACCAATTATAGCAGGTTTGTTTTACCGCATTGTTTGTGAAAGAGCACTACTGTGACAATAACCTTAAAGCAGAGTGCYAACTTTAGCTTGTCCTTGGCACTCCACATGATAAGGTCTTTGATTTAAATTCCAGGCACATATAAAAAAAGAGATAAGCGAGTTGAAGTCTGAGCACACACAGAGATAATAAGAGGTGTTGTTTATAAGATCGTCAAGAAGTGCTTTAAAAAAACAGTAAAGACTGTAGCTCAATTTCCATCTAAAGCAAAAAATTACCGAGGACAAGTTAATAACTCATAAACAATTTTAGCTTGGTAAATGCTGCCTGCCCTGTGATGAGACAGAAACAAATTCTGATATCCAATTACCACCTTGCAAAAGGGAGGATGTGTGGAAACACTGAGGCTGAAATCTAAAAGCTAGACTCTGCGTGACGCTTGGATCAAGTTAAGTGCTGTGTCACACACTTGAAGCCACATTGTGTCCACCTGCTGGAAACCATCAGGACGGTTTTCTTAATTAGTCTGTGAGCGCCCCGTCATGCTACTAGGCTTGTCATTAACTGGTCAWTCTTGGACTCAGGAGTGGCAGACAGATCATTACATCAATTACCATTTTCTGAGAAAAAAAAGGCAGAAGGTTGTTTTGTGAGGAATTATTGATGCCTTGCTAAGGTTAGAAACAGAAATGGCTGTTAAAAATTAATGGATGTGAAAAAAAATTATTTACCAAGTGAAACTACTTGTTTTATTTATTGTTTTTATTTTCTGTATGCTACCCCTTTATCATCTTGTGTCTTTTCCTAAAAATACCATGCTGCAGTTAAGTTTTAARGTCAAACTATAGGTATTAATAGAGCAGACCTCTGTAGACATACTGTTTACTACAACACTGTTCTGAGCTCAGACTTATGCATACAACAAAATAGGAGCATTTTCACCAGGAATGGGKTTTTTTATAGGTAAAAGATGTGCYGATTTTTTTTTATATTTCACATTTGCGTCGCTAATCATATATTTAGTTAGTACTGGAAACAACACAGTTTAATGAAGCTGTAAACTAAYCTAAGAAAATACCTGTAAGTGACTGCTAATAAGAAATCAATTCCTAACTGCAAAGTTCCTAAATGTTCTGTTTGRATTGCTCCATAAAATGTCATGTTAATGGTAAAACACAAACCATTTAATCTTCTTCCAAACATTTTAGGAGTTATGTTTGTAATCACACAGGAGTTTGTTAGAAAATGGTATTGACTGGACGTTAATATACAGTGGGGTGCGAAAGTTTGTGCAGCCTTGTTAATTTTCCTGATTTAGCTTTATAAATCATGATTGTTTGGATTAAAAAAAAATCAGTAAAACATATCATATAGGGGACAAACACAGTGATATTTGAGAAGTGAAATGAAGTTTAAATGATTTAAAGAAAGTGTGCAATAATTGGTTAAACAAAATTAGGCAGGTGCATAAACTTGGGCACTGTTATTTTATTGATTTCAAAACCTTTAGAACTAATTATTGGAACTCAAATTTGGTTTGATTAGTTCAGTGACCCGTGAAGAGCGGCAGCATAGGAGTCTCAAATCAACTTTTAAATGAGCTGAAAACAAAGGGTGTTCACCATCATGGTTTAGGGGAACGATACAGAAAGCTATCGCAGAGATTTCAGCTTTCAGTCTCCACTGTGAGAAACATTGTGAGAAAATGGAGGACCTCAGGCACAGTTCCAGTCAAAGCTTGAAGTGGCAGACAAAGAAAAATCTGGAGTAAACAGAAGTGAAGGATGTTGAGAACAGTCAGAGTCAACCCACAGACCAGCACCAAAGACCTACAACATCATCTTGCTGCTGATGGAGTCACTGTGCATCGTTCAACTATTCAGCACACTTTACACAAGGAGATGCTGTATGTGAGAGTGATGCAGAGGAAGCCTTTTCTCCGCCCACATCCCAAACAGAGCAGCTTGAGGTGTGCTAAAGCACACTTGGACAAGCCAGTTTCATTTTGGAATAAGGTGCTGTGGACTGATGAAACTAAAATAGTTATTTGGGCAGAACAAGGGCCGTTATGGAGGAAAAAGAACACAGCACTCCAAGAAAAACACCTGCTACCTACAGTAACATGTGGTGGTTCCATCATGCTGTGGGGCTGNTTACAATATTAAAGAACTGTTCTTGTTAATTTGATGAAAACATTTTAAATTTCCAGTGCACTCACATCAGAATAACTTATAGATTTGTTGTTAGAATAATCAATTAATCGAAAAAATAATCGTTAAATTAATCGATTAGAAAATAATCATTTGTACAGCACTAGTTCAAAGCTTTATAAAAATTATTTTCACAGTTGGCAGAGATCTTTTAGCTTTATGATAACTTAAAAAAATAAGCTGAATCAAGAAGGACGTGTTAAGTGTTGGGTACAGGAAGGAAACACAGCTTAAACGAGAAAGTCAAACATTTTCAAATCGAAGCTCTCTCATGTGTTGGCAAAGGCATTATGGTAAATATTTTATTGTTTAAAATCACTGTATCTGAAAGGGCCCTAAAACACTTTAACGCTTCTATACTTTGTGTTATATCAAAGTTAAGAGTTGCAACTGTCACATACTGCCATGGTTTGGCTTGAATAAGCACAATACGTTGACAAACACAGGTGTTGCAGAAAGTGCGAGGGGAATATCTACCTGGTGGCCTTCTTTGGTCAAAATGAGTTGTTTCTCTTCAGAGTTGGCTTTTTCAAACTTCTTAATGAACTCACAGTCCTCAGTAGAGATCATCTGACTCCTGCAAGCCAAGCAAACATATCATGACAGTTAAATGTTAGAACACTGCTGCAATTCAGTGTCAATTCAAATTCTTTGTACTTATTTGTCTCTGGAGACTATAAGAAACAAGTCACCAATCCAGCTGAATGATACTTGAACTTGAAAAAGCACAAAGAATCTTAAATTTTACTGTTGACGCAAGATAAAAGCGTGCATACCACTGACACACTTGTGGGTTTTTTTTAACTCCGACATGATGTATAAAATTGCAAAAGGCAGCTTAAGCAATAATAAGTAGCATCGACATGTGACGTGTTCTAGTTTAGATGAACACAGCTGAGTCTGTAACATCAACAGCAAAGATGTGCTTATAGACAGAATAAAAACTTCAGGACACAGACATAAAGTGGTTTAAAAAAATTGGCTATGGGTCATAAATTTGAACCGTTCTACTGAAACAGCTGAGTTAAAAGAGGAAGTATCACTCAAGACAGTGAATCACAGTGCAGGGTTATCAGGASAGCTGCTTTTAGAAAATCACACTGCAACAGACCTGCAATTATTTCCCCAGTTACATTCAGAAAGAGTGATTTGACAGGTCAGATGRGTTGATAACATGTTTAAGCTTTGACTGTAATGCAATAATACTAAAAAACAACAACAACAACAACGCAAAAATACAATTTTGTCAGTAAAAATGTGCTGAATATTATATGGAACAAAGAAGTTACATATCATTTTAACTAGACATAAAAACCTATTTCATATCGACACATTAATGTTAGCAGCCGAATTTGTAACATAAGTGCCTCAAAACAAAACAATTCACCAGTACATGTACTGCCATTTCTACATTTTTGTTATATGCCGAATGAAACAGAATCAACAAAAAAGTAAGGAAGTAAATAAATAATTTGGAACATGATAATAATGATTGTTCATGAACTTACTGCAGGTAGGACTGCCAGTTGACCAGATTGGCCCGAACCTCAGCTGCCTTTGCAGCAATGATGTTGGTGGGGACTGCAGCGTCCACAGCCCCGCGAATATCCATCTTGTAATAGGTTCACTACAGAGTTTATATAATTAAAAACACCACCTGTGGGAAAACAAGCAACAGAAATTGATATGGTAGGTTTAGTTTCATTGCAAAGACTCTTAACAACAGGTCATGATTGGTAGGCCTAGTGGACAGCTTATATAGGCTTATTTAAAGCTCTAAATAATTTGTAATATTACCTTTTTACTGTGTTTTGGGAAGCTAACAGAGAAAGCTCCTACTAGCGTCAGCAGGTCATGTTARCTAACCAAATCAATGTCACGACTATTTACGAATAATCCTACTGGGATAATATATATCACTATACACAGACAGTAGCATTACACAGTAACCAGACTGTAACCCGAAGTATTTAAAGCAATCAAAGCAGCCACATTTATCATTTTTACCGAAACACGAACACCGTTAGCATGCTTAGGGCTAGCTCGAAACCAACGCTAGCTGAGGATGCTAACCCTACAACTGTGCTATTTGCTTCGAAAACATAAACCGTCGACATAATAAGTGCTACACGGGTAATAAAATAAAATATATTGCAGCCTGACAAGAAGTGCGTTGGTCAAATTATTATCTTAAACAATTACCCTTTAACAGGTGCTTACCCTGCTGCTGTGTTGTGCTAACAGCTACAACACGGTCTGTCATGTGACAGTCAGCAGTCACATGTTCCTCTTCCGCAGCAGCATCAGTACAAATGTTGGTTTCTCAGGGGGTTATTCATGGTTTGAAACAGGTAAGTTTTTAAATTATTATCGTACCTAAACTAAGACTGCTTGACGTTTGTACAAAACTTGTGTACATTTAAATAACACTAACACTAATAATAATAATAATAATAATAATAATAATAATAATAATAATAATAATAATAATAAATCATCTAGATGTGGATAATAGGCAGACTTTATGTTTTGTGAACTAAAACATTTTTTCTAAGTTAGTTTTATCTATCATCAAGTAGAAGTTTCTAAAAGTCCTGGAAGTTTAGTTTTCCTTTGAGTTATTATCTTTTTCTATCTCTCTCTTTTTCCTCATCATTGTTAAATATTTCAGCACCTCTGTCACATTGTGAAATGTGTGAAAATAGCACCTGTGTGTATGTGTGTGTAGCAGGACTAAAGTTTTTTTTTTTTAGGAGAACACTGGGTTTGTCAGTTTGTCTTCCTCCTGTACGCAAACTCACTGCTTTTATTTTTTTAAGTTAAACAACACATGCCTGGTCATCCACACAATGCAACCAAAACAAAAACCATCACATACCTTCTTCTACTGACCCCACGCTCAAGTTAAAACGCACAATGAACATAAACTAATGATTTGCTGTTTCTTTATATTCAAAAACCCAAAGTGCACCATKTTCTCTGAAATTTCTCTGAAACAAGCCAGAGGTGATATTTTTATAGCTGTGTTAAAGTGGCTTTTCTGTCAGACAGGACTACGTGCACTCTTCTCTTTCCATGAACACGTGTGACCTGTCAATTTACTGAAAGACCTGTCTGTAACCACTTCTAGCAGTTATAAACCACTTCAAGCACTGACACTTAAATCTTTTTACCTGTTCATTTTTCCAACTGCAAACACAACAGCATCAATATCTTACACCTGACTCGCTGCCTAACCCACAAAAACACTTACAGCTGTCAAGGTAAGTTATCAGGGTTATTTACTTGGCTTGTCTGGTGTTGATAATGTTGTGACTCKCAGCTTACCATATGAACAGTAAACAGGTCCTGACGATTCAGCATAGGAAGGAAGTAGGACCAGGCGGTGTTTTTGGTCTTTTTAGCGTAGTCAAAAAAGATGTTCACCCTCTGATGGTTCTCCTGAGTGACAAGTCCAGTAAAATCTTGGATGAGTATTTGGTCTGTAAACTTGTAAATCAAACTGACAGCGTAAAGATAAATGTATCGTTGGCAGCAAATGAACGAGAAAATCTTCTTATATTAGGATGTAAAAAGAAAATGAAATCTAACTCTCAAAAAAGGGGAAGATATTCCTTCTAAAAATGTAAATATAATTTTTGGGGAAGATACAAAAAAAGTGGAAAATTACTGTCTATTTGTCTACCACTTTTTATAGATTTGTGAAACGTCTGCAAAACTTGAATGAAATCTGTGTTTTCTGAGAAGAGAACAGTGTGATCTTTCAATCGATGTTTATATAAATTTAGCTTCTTATTTATACCTGTCCCGTTTGTTCCAAACCAGTGTTTCTGCCTGTTTACCTGCAGAGTGTCATCAATCAGAGTCAGGATGTACTGGACTGTCTGCTCCTTGGAGATGTGGGCCATCAAGTTCAGAAATGTTTTTGCACACTAAAAAAAAAAGGAGAGAAAGAAAAAACTTGTTGTGTCAGATGAAAAGATCATCAAACAGTATTTATTTTCTTGTCAGGCACATCTCAAAAGGAACTTGACAAACGCTGTGTTCAAAGTAGGGCTGTTACGATTAATCGATTAATCGACAACTAATCGATTATTAAAATAATTGATGACTAATTTAATAATCGATTAATCGTTTTTTTGTTGTTCTTTACTTTGTTTTTCTCTCCAAACTGCTTTGACACCTTCCAC
>NW_013952592.1:683679-689581 GCF_001266775.1 Austrofundulus limnaeus
TAAATAAAACCTTTTCTTTAAATTTATGTAAAAAAATCAGACCTAAGAAAAAGATTATTTGGTGTGATGCGTTATAATTTCCAAACTATTAAATAAAGAGCTTGAAAACATACAGAGGATTTCATTTTTCAGCAACTGCAAAGGCTGTTGAGTATTTTTATTTTATTTTATTCTTTTAGAATTAACTAATCGTGAGTTTATTCCTATGATAAAACTCTGTAGTCAAATGTGTATTTTGGAATATAAAAGACAACAAATTGTCCCTAAGTCTGTAATAACAACTCAGCAACAAATTGCACATTTTAACACTCACAAGGTCATWATTTTTACTATGATACAATAAAAAAACAACATTGTGAAATAAAACTGAATTAATTTGTCAGTGACATGTCTCCTTAAAMATAAGAAGGGAAAAAGAGCTCCACTGATACGTTTAAAGAGCTACAATATTTTTTATGCTTGATGTGACTTTTTTGTGTAGATTCACATTTTTTTTCATCAATGGGGTTTCTGTTTGTATTTMGGCAGTGAGTCTGAGATAAATAAATAATCTGACTGCACAATAAAGAGATTTGACATTTAGTTGTCTGAACTGAATTACATGTTGCATGGCTCTTCAGGAAAATCCTCTGTAAAACAGACGGGCACAACGGCTGTGTTATAATAAATGATCACAAACATCTGAGGACTCCAGGCTTGYCACTGGTCTCGATCTCTGTCCATCTAGTTCAGACATTAAGACCTGCGGGCTTAATCTGGCCTAAGCTGGTGAGACGCAGTAAAGCAGAGGAATCAGGACTGCACCCAGTGGGAACATTGTCCTAATCCTCTTCTGCCCTCTCCTTTGTAAACACTCGTTGCTTCGTCGAGGTCGCCGGTGCTTCTCCCCTCTTCTTTTTTCTCTCTCTCTCCACCACAATGTCTTTCAGATCCGACGGTGCTGGGAAGACGTAGAGGACAGGGATGGGAACGCGTGGACTTCTCGTGACCTCAAACGGGCTCGGGCCTCACGTGGCGAGTGAGGCTCCGTAGTCSGAGCATGCCATGCGCTAGTGCGGCGGCTGTGAGGGAGTGGGAGCTCAGGCCCACCTCTGTGCTGCGGGGGCTCAAACGCACCAGGGTCCTGATGTGGCAGTGGATACAGGGACTGGCCCGGGCCTGCAGGCGAACCATGGGCTACCAGGTCAACTACAACACTCCATACGACGAGGAACCGGAGATGGTGTGCCTTGAGGTATGGATGGACACAGATAAATGTTAGTTTTCCCAGYATCATCCTCCCTGTCATAAAGTCTACTGATGATTATTTCATGACTGAAATAAAGTTTCAATTCAGGGAGGTAGAACTCAAGCTGTATTAATGTTTGAGGCTTTTTCYTTTTTAGTTGTAGCTTCAATGATAAAACACTTGAAGGATAATGACTGGTCAATTGTTTACTGCCAAAAACAGCACCAAACTGAATTGAAATAATCCCAACACATTATTCATTTAACATTTATAATTAAAGATCTGCTGGCATTAAATAAAACCTCTGATCTTACCATTTTCTTTGGTCATATTCCAAATAAGTTACTTTAGTCTTAGCTGGTTTTGCTTCACACTAAACCTCTATTTATGGAAGTACTTCCAGTCTAAACAAGGCTTAAGAAGATTAAAAGAAGAAGCGAGAGCACCTTGAAATAGTGCGATTTGAGTTCATTCTAAATAAAGCTGTACGCCTGTCRCCTGAACAAACCGCACAGCAGCCAGCATTAACAATCCGAGTGCAACATTCATTAAGAGGCACCTGAGTAGTTGTTGTTTAGACATGAAGTGGCTCACTAATGTATTTCACTTGAAGTTTTGAGAACGATTCCAGGTAAACAGATCATTAAAGACTTCCAACAGCATTCTCTAGTGAAGAGAGCTGCAGAGGCAGGAAGGGATTGAGGGAGAGCCTTACACAGTACAGGAACTGTTGTCAAATCTGATTGGGAGGTCAAAATCAAGAGGGAATTCAGGTCACTGACATATACATTCATTCCTATCAGARAGCTTATAGCAGTCTAACAACAACGATAAAAAAGCAAAAACATGCAAAATAGTTATGTTTTAACAAAAGCCTTAGTTGTAGAGAAACTTTATGTACCCAAATCAAATTCTGGAAGTGGTCATTCATCTAGATCTGTTACAAAAGGACAACTGATATTACCAACTTTTAAAAACTGTTACAGCCAGAGGTCTTTCTTCTATRTTTATACTAAAGCATGGAATGACATTCCTCAAAACATAAAGTCCATTTCAAAACTACAGCCCTTTAAGAAGAATCTTGTCTGCCATCTGCTGGACACTTTTTGTTGTGCTCATATTTAGATGTCCTATTTTGCAAATGCTGCCTTCCTGAAATTTGGTATGCTTGTTTGTCTTTGCGTCTATGGTGTATAATGATGTGATTGTGATGCTGTAATTCTGAGTGTTTTATGGGCTGCAGAACAGGAACCTGCTGTAAAACAGCAATTATGCTGAGTCAGGCTTGATTTTTAGTATTTTTTTCCTGTTAAATCAATAAATCAAATCAATTATTGTTAATGCATGAATTTTGCAAGTAAGTTTTCATGCCTGAGTCAATGAAGGCCTCTTTTCCTAGCGAACATTTTAGCTTGTGATACTGGGAAAAGCACAAGTGTCCTTAATAAGCCTAATGAAGGCCCTTTACCTCTTCACAGGTGTTTTCACTCATTCTCTCTGATTAAACCTCCATTCACACTGATTTCAAGAGGCGCTTTGACAGCCGATTACAAGTCATCAGGGTCTGTGAACAGAGTAAACGACCATGTTATTAGTTGTCTTTACCCAGAACAGATGCAACCCGGAGAGCCGGCAAAACTGTTTTCCATTTTAACTCAAACTCTAAATATTAAATTTCCACGGTCAGAGATTGCTTATTTCAGAAAAATGTGTCTGAGTTTGCTTTAAATGTRCTGTCTCGTTTTTTTTCTTTTCTTTTACACTGATGATCATTCACATCAAGCTTTTAAWATCATGCAAATAATGCAATTAGCCAAGGCAATCAGTTCATGGTTRTTGACTAATGTACCCTCTTTGCCTTTGATGGATGTTTCATTTTTACAGCCTGGCAGAGACAGAATGTCAGACAGGATAATGTAAAGACTCAGCATCTTTATTTTATGTTTATYCTAACACATAAAGTTCATCTGCCTTTCATCTTTGATATGACAATTTATAGATGTTATTCATGCATTTGTTTAGTTAAAGGCTTAGCAGTTTTGAAGGGATGCATATCGCTGTGATTAACGACAGACTTTGGTTTTTAAATTGTTTTATGCTGAAAAATGTCAGAGTTCGTTTCGGTCAAACCTTGAAAATATTCACAGTTTGATGCGATGTTGAAGTCATGCAAGATGTGTTTRCGTTCGTAGAATAGGCTGAGAATGCCTCTCAGCTACTACCACACCAAATTACCTTGTCTGTAAAATTAGCAGAGTTATGACCGTTTTTGACTTGGCTAATGTTGTTACATTATGGTGGCCATCTTGAATTGGATTGACACCAAATGTTAAYCAATTGTAGATTTATAGTCAATGATTATGTTCTGAAACTTTCATTAAAATTTGTCCAGTGGTTCATGATTTATTTTGCTAACAGACAAACAGGATGAAATCAAACACAAAAAGATGTAGATTTTGCACAAGATTTTGCACATTAACAATAAGTAGCTCTTGGTGTTAGGGCTGTGAATGACTCTTAGCTACAATCATATCAAATTTTAGCACAATATCTAGAAATTTAACTGAATTGTAACCATTTTGGGTTTTCAAATGTCACTTGGCTGTGGTGGCCATCTTAAATTGGTTTGRCTCCAAAAGTTTATCAGTTGTAGATGTCTATCATTTGATTWCTTTCTGCAAGTTTCGTTCCAATGAGTCCAGTATTTCATRGAATATTTTAATAACAGACAGATGCATGCACAGACAAAACCATAATGAGCCGCCTTCACCTTTCAGCAGCGTGCGATAAATACATCAGAGAACAAAATCCAAGGACAAACATAAAATTGATTTAAAATGCCATAATGTTATATAAAACATGTATTATGAAAAGATGTCGCTTAGCTTTTCAGTTGCCAAATTAAAGGTTTGCGACATTGAACCTGATATGTGTTTGTGTTGATCCGTGGAAGACTTCATATTCACTCAAAATCCCTTTTTATCAGTTATTATCAGTTTAATAAAAAAGGAAATGTTCTGACACACAGCATCAAGAGTACTCCATCTTATATATTTTTTAAATTCTTTTCAAAGCTTGTGTCAA
This sequence comes from Austrofundulus limnaeus, assembly GCF_001266775.1. Lineage (NCBI taxonomy): Eukaryota > Metazoa > Chordata > Actinopteri > Cyprinodontiformes > Rivulidae > Austrofundulus > Austrofundulus limnaeus. Next base: position 687,992 of record NW_013952592.1, read on the forward strand.
ATTAAACTTTTAAATCTGTACTCTCTGTGTGGGAGCCAGGAACTGCACTTGAAAAACAAATAAATGCAACTTCCTGGAACAATCCTAGTTACAAGAGTGCTTAGTGTTAATATGATATTGTGCACAAAGCTGTAAAATGTCTGTTCTGCAGTGTGTTCATTATTAATGATTGCACTCAATTAGAGAATCATTTTTGCACGAAGGCCCACTGCCTTACATCTTGTTAATGAGAATAAAAACAAAGTATGAATCTGGAACTTGATAATGAAGATACTGATTGTGCAGTGTTAAACTAACTCTGACATTTACTGTGTCAGGCAGAGTGCGCCTTGATCGGCACAATTTGGGAAAATTCCTCATGTGTTTGAAGTTTTATGCAGTAACTGAACAGCCTTCACATTCAGGCTACCTCCAGACCTCATATAGGAAGTGTTGATGCAGAATTGTTGCAGCCACGCCACCTCTCCGGTTCCTTTATGCAYGATGAGCTGCACACCGAGGGATGTTTAGAATCCTGTTAATCAGATGCTGCAAAGATTTTATTCAGCTGGCCGTGCTCGGTTATCTTTCTGGTCCTTGTGGCTTTGTGGACTCAGATAAACGCCCTCCTTGACTTGGCATCGTGCCCTCAGAGGGGAAACTGTGTGTTCTTAAACTYGTGCGTTGCTTTTTGTGGACACTTTTTATAGGTCTGCGTTGCATAATAGCACGAGAGGAGGTGTTAAATGTGATGCTGAGGAGACTCAGGGATGAAGAGGTGTAGATGAAACAGACTCTCCTCAGTTCAGCACTTCATAAAGCAATTATTCTGAGTGAGAGGTAAATCTATTCTTTGTCCCTGTTTTGCTAAAATAAAAGAACTAAGTAAGTCTATATTATGAAGCATTGACGGATTTTCATTGAGCCTGTGTTTGTTCTTCTTCGTGCCCCAATGTGGAGCTGGTGAGATTGATTTTTGCAGCATCAGGAGGCAAATAGCGCATGGTGTGGCCCTGAAYGGGAACAGCACGAATGTACTGGTGTTAATGAAGTAGATAGAAAGGTGTGTCATACTGGAGTTTTGTAGAGCAGGCAAGTACTGAGTGCACAGTGCCATCTTGTGATCATGCAAAGCAAGTCACAGTGTGTGCTCTGAAAGTTTAAAAAAATCAATCATCTGGTGGTTTTTCACAAATTACAGTGAAAAGTGTAAGAATTCAATTTTGCATTTTATTACGAATGGCCTTCACAAATAATGATAAAACTATGTCAATTGAAAAGGGATTGCGATTTTTTAAAAATTTGTATTTGCCCCATTTTTAAATTTCTCAGAAAATTTGAGTCATCATCAGTCAGCACGTTTCCACATGATGTCRTTCCAGCTGCCTTCAGATGGCAGTGTTGTCTTGAAACAGTGCAGTGAATGCTGTATTGTAAATGGCATCCTGTTCATCATCAATACAGGTAAGACTTTTAAAATTAGACCAAAACAAGAAAACAAATTGATGTTTTTTTATGTGTTTTATTTGCAAAATGCTTATACCAGCCCTAATTTCTTTTTACTTTGTTTCCAAGAAGCAGTGTTCATGCTTATTTAAGGAGTCATTCATA
>NW_013952592.1:689661-692004 GCF_001266775.1 Austrofundulus limnaeus
GTCCAGTACTTGTACCCAACCATGACAATATTTTGTGCAATTTGGCACTAAAAATGAGGACAAATCATCTAAATAAATAAATAAATAAAATCTGACAGAATCTGAGGAATTCATCATTCGATTCAATTCAAAATTCTTTCTAAGTTGTCTGTTGTGTGTTGCCACAGCTCTGGTTAAACCCTTGATTTTAGGAGCATTTTTTTTCCTGTTATTGAGTCATAGAGGTCAGAGTTTTGTGCCTTAACAAAACAAACCTAAGAAAGAACTTTCCTTTGGAATGTTCAAGTACTGAACTGAAAATGAGTGAAAACACAGAAAAGAACCAAAAACTCTGAAAGACTCTCAGAAAGACTGAAGCTCTATTAGTAAAGTCATCTTTACAAGGTCTAGGAATGACTTGAGACTTTTGCACAATACTGTCCTGTATATTTTAAGCCCATTTAAATAAAATCATTTCAAAGTTGTGACGACCTTTCAAAAAGATTAATAAAGTAAAATTCACTCATTCTTTCACTCATATTTCCACATAAACTTCTCTGAMATTTTACAATTGTCTGATACCATATTTGCAACACAGACTAAAGGCAGTCTAATGTAGGTCAAAAACTTCTACATAGTTTTTGTCTCAGATCAGATCATAATTAATCTAAATATAATCACTTTTGAATTGAGAAAGCAATCAAGAGATGTGAAGAGAAACACCTTCAGGTTCATAGAAGTCCAGTTGTTTTTGTTTTTAACCTTTTTTGGTTTTTAGCCAAGCTTTGTTTAGGTGAGTGCATGCCTGCATTTCATAATTGCATTCAGTATAGTGCACCTGGAAAGCTACTGGAGTAAACTGTTTCAGACTGCACCATTTGATACAGTTAAAGATAGCCTTTTTAATGTTTGATTTTTATATTATAGTTTCCAATGAAAACCTTCAAGATAACAGAAGCTTAAAAGCACCACTCGTGTGCTGAGCTGAATCCAGGCTTGCTTGTTTCAGCACCACAGACAGCGACTTCAAGGACAGGACAGATTTACTGAGGTTCTGATCCACAAAATCATTTTTCCCCTCATATATTTTACCAATGTCATTTATTTAAAATTCCAAGAACTCTGAGAATAGATATTTTCTAGTTTTTAGAATTTCGTTTTGTATCGCTCCTCTTTGCTAGAATAAACTAAACCGTGAAAAATTATTACGCAATGATTTTGCTGAAGAAGTTGAAACTGAGTTCTTAAAGTGCAACACTAAAGAAAGGTTTTAAAAGCAGAATATTAGCTAAAAGCTCAAAGGAGAATGTTAAAAGAAGCAAAAGGCTAAATGCCAAAATGCCGGCTCAAAGCTAAAACTAGCCAAACAATAAGTTAAAAAGACATTAGAAGAACATTAACTAAAAGCTAAGAGGAGAGTAAAAGCTAAAAGAAACAAAAATGTTATAGCTAAAGGCCAAAAATACAGAAATGTCAGCTTAAAGCTAAAACTAAAAAATATCAAAGTTAAAAAAGATTAGCTAAAAGTATTAAATTAATAGATGACAGAAGCAAAAATCTAGTTAAAAATTAAATGTAGAAAATGGTTAGTTAAAGGTTAAAACAAACACAACAGCATATAGAAGCACAAATAGCTAAAAATAACTAGTTAAGTTATATTTAAAAGTATATTTGAGCTAGTATTAAAAGATGTAAAACGTTAGTTAAAATGTTAAAAGGGCAAAAGGTGATCTAAAAGTCGAAAGTAGCTGAATAGTAGCTAAAAACTAAAAGCTTAATAAGAAAAATTGAAAATATAGCCCTACACATGCATTTTCACGCAGAAAAGAATGATATATAAAATCAAATTCTTTGAAAAGCATAAATGTTACAAAACGAATCTCTTGATTGAGTTTTTTTTAAATAAAACAAACAGGAAAACACTTAGATAGCCTGTAAAGCTCCTGAACTCATTCAGACATGAYGAAGGCAGGCAGGCAGCCCTGTGCCATCATCCAGCTTCACTCTCTGACTACTGCGAGTTAAAGCGAGCGCGCATGCGCACTGACTTGAAGCAGCCGGTCGGAGGAGGGAAAAAAAAAGCCTTATGTTCCATCGGATGTAATCAAGGCAAAGAATTACCTCTTCTCGCTGTGCATACATGGTGAAATTGTAAGTACTGGTAGCAAACAGATGTGTGATCGCAGGGGGCTTTATGTGAGCGGAGCGTTTCAGGTCGTTTCCCGGCATTTTTTTTATTCTTATTTTATTTTAATGGCATGTCACAGTCTGTACAGCGGGGCTTTGAACAGATCCAGGCAGTGTGTGTGTGTGTGTGTGTGTGTGTGTGTGTGTGTGTGTGTGTGTGTGTGTGTGTGTGTGTGT
>NW_013952592.1:692014-704881 GCF_001266775.1 Austrofundulus limnaeus
GTGTGTGTGTGTGTGTGTGTGTGTGTGTGTTTTCGGTGGTTGTCCAGGGCGATGAAGCTGTACGGTTCTTCATGGTGGCACTGACTCTGTGATCAAGGAGCAACTATCCACTGATTGGGTTTTCTGAGTTAAATCGCAGGTGCCGTTTAATCCAGATCATATTTATATATGCTGAGCAGAGGGCTTTCCCCCCCACTATCAGTTCAGAGTTATCACGATTTATTATTTGAATGAATAAACGACCACCCCCACCCCCCATTTCATCGTCTGTAGCTGTTGAGTCAAACCATGTCAGCTTTTGAGGCGACGCGTAAAAAGATGCCATTTGGCAAAGACGCGCAAAAAAAAAAAAAAAAAGGAAATTCTGAAGCCTGCTGGTGCCAGCTCGGAACCAAAACCGCGGATCCATTTTAGGAATGACCAAATCATTGGATGGGAGGTGGATGGAGCGATGCAGTTAGAGGTTTTTTTTTTTTTTTTCAAGCTGCGCCTCCATCTCCTCCTCCACCCTCCCCATGAATGTACCAGAGCTTTACATTTTTATTTATGGCATCGTGTCGCGTGTCAGGTTGTAGCCGGATAATGTGTGTGTGTGTGCGCGCGCGTGTGTCGGAAGCGACAGCTTTGTTACATAAAATGATGTGACAGGATTTGGCAGTGCCTGACCTGGTGATGACACATTTGTTAGAGAAGTCATTTCTGTGAGCCTTAGCCTGACTGTTCGGATCCAGACCCCCGCCATCCCCCCCCAAATCCAGAACGAAAACGCATCGGGTTTCAACTCAAATTGTCTGCATCCTCAGATGATCATGACACCCTGAGGGTGTGTGACAATGACAAGTTCAAATCCATAAATAGACACATTTACACCTCTTCAATTATTGCACTGCAATCATTTAAGTTCACACATAAATTGCTTATTTGTAAAAAAAAAAAAACAGATTTAGGATTTGAACCTGTAGCTTTAAAACCTGTTTTCACATGAAATTAAAGGCCTACCATTCCATTAGGAATGCATATCACCCTCTGCCTTTCATTGGAGTTTCAGTTATACTGCTGCCACATCTTCCACGTTGTTACTTTGAATATCTCTCAGGTACTGCCACATAAACTTTAGCTCATTATCTGTCATTTTGAGTAAGCATAGGATTTTTGTCAGTTAGCTGTGGCAATAAGAATTGTTTTTAGTGCACACAACTCAAATTTCCTTATAAAAAGGGAAAGAGAGTGAATGGGTGCCTGGTTCTGAAGGATTAAAAAATGGGATAACCAGCACTCCAAAAAATACTRTTGTTTCAATAAGGGCAGAAAACAGGACACATTTTGGCTGCTTGTTATCGTCAACTTGTTACAGATCAGACAAGCTACAAATCTATATAAAGAGGTAAAAAAAAACACCTAAGCCAATCACAAACAGGTTGGGCAATCAGCCCCCAAAACAGAAACATCTGTGACTAACATGCACAACTAGTAGACTTCAATAATATACAATATAGGGATACATGAAATCACAGAAAAGTTACAAAAAATGTTTTTACAAAAAGGACAAAAATCACAGAAAGCAGTTCAACGCCAGTTCTTCGTTTAGTCGTTAACAGTCTGTAAACAGTGTTAGCTGTGGCAGCCATCTTGACAAGTTGACAATCAGTTGTGGATGTACAAGCTGCAATAAAATCTTTGTCCTACGTGATTCATGAAATAATTTGCCAACAGACACAGCTGACAAACAGTTAAGGCAGAAGTTTTCAGTAAAAGTGTGTGGTGTTGTGTGTTGAGGATGAGTCTCAGCTACTAATTTGAGCTCAAAAGTCTGCAAAATGAGTTGCATCATAGCCAGTTTTGTGTTTGCTTAAGTTGCTAAGCTGGACGGCCATTTTGAATAGGACTGATTTCAAAAGTTAAATTGTATATGCTCTTACAGTTATTAGTTAGTGAGTTTTATTTAAATTTATGAGATATTTTGGGAGGTACAGACAAATGAAAACACACAAACATGAGAACATGCATTAATACTCCACCTCACTCTTTCAGCAGGTGATAACCAGCCAAATACATGTAAAGATTGACTGGAGTTTACACAGGTTTTGTTCCCTAAAAGAGCAAACAGCATTCCTTTGGAGCAGCATGCCAGCACACATAACAGACAGGTGTCAGATATGATAATAATCTAAATGAATTGAATTTTTTTTATGAAAATATATCCAAATGGACCGACGGTCATGATTTTACACTGCCATCACCTCTGCGGTCACATCTCCCAACACTGCTCCGCGCTATAACTGTTACACTGACAATGATTCCTATCACGCTAATGCATTGCAGGCCTGGAGCTTCTCTTACCAGATAAAAAAAATCTCAGTTACATACTATTCCTGACATCAACACTCTAAACTCATCRCCTCCCTCTCCCCTCTCCACTGTCTGCAGCCCATGGGATCAGAGCGGATGGAGATGCGAAAGCGGCAGATGTCGGTGCAGCAGGAGTCGCCCGCGGGGGGAACTGCACCAGCCCAGCAGGACCAGCCGGTTCAGGCCAACCYACGAGGCTCCAACGCGTGTTGCTTCTGCTGGTGCTGCTGCTGCAGCTGCTCCTGGTAGGTTCTTCCCCCAGCCGAGAGCACCGCTCGGGCTCAGCACGGCCGACATYACTGCATGTAAGGCAGCACAGCCTGAGCCGCTGAGCCTCAACAGCAGGCCAAACACTTCTGTCTCACGCTCTCCACAGATTTGCATGTGAGCTGTGGATGTCGGTTTTGCAGCAGCCTTGTTATATTCACGAACGCCCCCCCCCCCACTCCCCCTCGCTTGCATATAAGCTCTTTCTGTGGTCCAGCTGACAAATCTGAATCAAGCAAAGATGAAGGAAGGTGAAAAATGCGTTTTAGGTTGATTACATCTACTGATCAAATTTTGATTCAGCTTCTTGTGGTTTACAGTTTGCATGTAGAAACTGAATTCCACTTTACGGAGTCCTTGTAGATGTGCAAAAACAACAACCATGTCATGCACGTGTACAGTGAGATTATATTCGACAAATTACAACCCCAAATTTGAAAAAGACGAGATGTTGCGTAAAATTCTTTTAAAGAAAGCAAAAAGCAATGATGTCCAAATTGTTTAAATTCACATTTTATTCAAATGAAACCTATGTTAAAAAATTTTTTAGGGGCAAACTAAGGTAATTTTGAATGTGAAGTCAGCAACACATCTAAAGAAAGACAGGTCAAGGCCACGTTCATCACTGTGAAGCACCCACCCTTCTTCAAAAGGGAGGAGACCAGTTTTTGGAGTTTTTGAAGAAGAATTTCCTCTTGTTTGATGTATGCAGTTGTTCAGTAGTCCCGGGTCTTTTTTTTTTTTTTTGCTGGTTTTGCATCCATAGTCCCCAGATGTGTAATCAGCCCATGCCAGAGACATGAATACGCCTCCCTACCATCATAGAACCAAGGTTTTAAAATGAGCRCTGATAACAGGCCGGATGGTCTGTGACATTCACATGTTAGAAAGGGTTCAAAATTAATAGTATAATATAATAGTTGTGCAAAAAATCCAGCTCCCAAAAATGTTAATTTTTCAGATCTAAAAACTCCAACTAATGCTTAGAGCCACTGTCTGAGTGTGTGGCCCTGAGTCTCATCAGAACACCAAAATGCAACGACTTCTAACCCTACGTGTCCTTAACATACATTGATTCTCTTACTGGTTAAATTAAATGACCGCAATCAATCCCAATAAAAAAAAGATATAAGACTATATCWAAAATTCAGTTAATCAGTCAAAATTTCCTTTACATGGCATCCAAAAAGAACAAGTTTTGATTCCAGAACAGTTTTGCCTCAATCAGTTTTAAATGAGCTTTGTCCTAGGAAAGCAGTGTTGTTCACGCACGGCTTCCTCTTTGCACGATAGAGCTTTAATCATCGTTTGTGGACGGCATGACAAACTGTGTTTTCAGACAGTCCCTCGTGGAAGTGCTCCTGAGCCCATGCAGTGATGTCCACAACAGAATCTSACCTGTTTTTAATGCAGTGCTGCCTGAGGTCCTGAAGCTCACGAGCATCCAGGATTAAAGTTCAGTTTTGTATTTTGTAAACAGAGACTTTTTAAGACTCCTGAAAAATTTTAATGATGTCATAGACTGCAGACGATGACAAAGTTTCCCAAATTCATAACTGAGGAACGTTATGCTGAAACTGTTTCACTGTTTTTAGACAAAGCTTTTTGCAGACTGATGAGTCTCTGGCCATCTTTACTTTTAAAAGACTCAAACTCTCTAAAAGGCTATTTTTATACGCAGTCCTCCTACTGACCTGTTGCCAAATAACTGCTCTTCCAGCTGTTTCTTATTTGTACCACTTATTGTTACAATTTTTTTGTCCCTGCTCTAAGATGTGTTGCTGTCACCACATTCAAAATGACCAAAACTGACCATAAAATTGGACAATTTCTTGTGTTTCAATGTGAATGAAACATGAGGGGTTTACAATTTTTTGTATTTCTTTTTTTTGCAAATTTTTTCATTCTGTTTTTCTTTACTTTTTAAACCACATCTCCACTCTTTGGTAAACATGGATATGCAAATGAATTCAATACAGTTGTTTGTTTGGACGGGTGGATGGTGCAAAAAATATTATTGCTCACTTAAATGGAAAACTTTAAAGGTTTTTTTGGTTACATGAAGGAGTTTATTAGTTAGTTAGATACTGATTTAAAGCACCACACCATTTGTCTTAGTTTCCTTTTTAAGGCTTCCCTTTTATAAWCTATTGTTTGACTATTGTAATGTCCTGATTAAAATAGCTTTAGGTACATGCCCAAAACATCATGACAACACATAGAAAAACTGTTATAAATTCATTAGGAAAGATATTTTCTGTACGAGTTGCCTGCGATTCAGCCGTAGGCCTGTAGTGGGCGCACCAGGCACTGAAGATCCCTGTATAAAAGACTGGAACTTCCAGTTTCAGGCAGYGCTGCTCGGATTGCTTCAGTGTAAGCAATAAAGCTTGCTCGTAACCAGATCTGGGGTTGTATGGTTCCAAATTTCGTCACATTTTAATCGATTCACTATTAATGTGGTTTTGTCACAATTTCAGTTAACGAACACGAAATATTCTTACATATATATTGTCAAGTGTTCAATTTGTCAAGACGTTCACCACTTCCAGTTCATCTGGTTGGGCTGATGGATTTATTTTACAAACTTAAGAAAGCAGTTTGGAAGAAAGTTATCATTTGCTGAACCTCCAGTTTCATATGTTTTACACAAACTGTAATATAGACAAATGATAAAATAACAAAAAAAAAATATCAGGGGAAAAATAAGTTTCTCACATTGCTTTTCAGCAAAATAAAAATAAATAGACATAATAGGCAATTAAAGTTTTTGGTTTTCCTCAGTTTACTTCTCTCTCTGTCCTTCAGGAATGAAGATCGGGATGATAGGAATCGAAAGGCATCATATGACATCAAAGAAGGGACCTCAGACTGTGAAGACTGGTCAGCTCAGATTACTGCGCATAAATGCCTCAAAGTTTACAAACGTCTTCTGTTTTTCAAATTGTGAAGTCCGGTGTYCTTCTTCTCTGTGCAGTCCTAAGCCCACGTTGGAGGACGTGCGTTCTTGGGGTCAGTCGTTCGATAAGTTGATGTGCTGTCCCGCGGGGAGGAACTCTTTTCGTCAGTTTCTTCGCACCGAGTTCAGCGAGGAGAACATGCTCTTCTGGCTCGCGTGTGAGGAGTTTATCAAAGAGACCAATAAAAGTGTGGTAGAGGAGAAGGCCCGGGTCATCTACGAGGACTACATCTCAATTCTCTCGCCTAAAGAGGTATGACAGGTTTCTTTTTTTTTTTTTTGTTTCAAGCAGCAAACTTTATGTCGTGATAAATGTAGAGTTAGATAAAAATATTACTATTACTTTTATGTTTTTATGGAAACTGTAAACCGGTTAATAATTACGGGACACCAAGTGTAAAGTAAAATGATTTAAAAAAACGTCTAACACATTTTCCTTAGAGTAAAAGCTTAGTTAAAATATTTCCACTAAGATTTGTTATTTAGCTCACTGTTCATGCATTTTGCTCATTTTTAGTACGTTAAATAAATGTGAAATGTTATGTCTAAATGTTAAATTGTAAATCTAAATGTGTAAATTTCAACATGCAGTATGTACTTAAATGCAGCTAAATGTTGCAATTTACACTTAAGTATTTCAGAATGGAACACAGCTTTTCCTGTTAGTGCGTGGCTTTTGTTATGACATCATCATCTTGTGACAAAAGCAACTGCTAACGCTACTGCTAACGCTTCCCAACAAGACATCAAACTTGATGTCCGAGGCGCACTTCAAAAGCACAATTATCGTCCATATTGTTTTCGGTGAACACATTTCAATTTTAGATTTAATTAATTTTAATTCAATTCAATTCAAAAATACTTTATTGATCCCAGAAGGTAATTAGGTCATGCCATCTTCAGCTGTGTTAACAGCGTTAGCATTTGCTTTTGTCTCCTTAAAAAAAAGCCACTGATGATGAAGAAGCTAAGATACTAATGTTCAGATATTCAGTTCTGTTTTCTACTGAAGTGGCAAGAAAAAAAAAGCATTTGCTTTTGTCGCAGGATGATGATGTCACAAAAATAGCAGCTCACCAACAGCAAGGGCTGTGTTCCATTGTGAAATTCTAAAATGTAATAAATATCATTTGCAACATTTAAGATTTATTTTGTTAATTTAGATTTATGATTTAACATTAACATATAACATTTAAGTGTAACATTTAGTTAAAATTTAACAAAATGTAAATGCAGTAAGTTAAATAACGGAAAGTGAGCTGCATTTGTTAACATTTTGTTTTACACTTGGCACCCCATAGTTAATGTATTAACTTTTGATGACAATTTAACATCACTTAACCCCCCACCCCCGACTATTCCTTTTAAAACTACCACATATTGTTCATTCTATTGTTGTCTTCCTGCTTCTTCCAGGTGAGCCTCGACTCCCGTGTGCGTGAGGCCATTAACAGGAACATGCTAGAGCCCACCTTGCACACGTTCGACGACGCCCAGTTGCAGATCTACACACTAATGCAAAGAGACTCGTTTCCCCGCTACTTGAACTCCCCAGCCTACAAAAACCTGCTCAACACTCTGTCCGAGCAGTCCCCCGAATCTTAGGGTGGTGACGACCTGTGATCTTTTAACTTTCTCTTTAATCCATATCCTCCTTTTTTTTTTTTAAAAAAAAAAACGAGTTTTTTTTTTTTTTGTTCCTGTTTCGTTTTTTTTTTTTTGTATGTTCAGTCTAGGATTACATGAGCCAGGCTTCCAGCCCGGCCCCTCCCAGGGATTTCAGAGCTATTGCGATCTGCACCTGACCGAAGACACTCAGGTCTCAAAATCTCCCGAGGGCTCGACATCACACGTACTGCTACAGATCAGCATAGCAAAACACTCCAAAGGAATATGAACACACTTTAATTCTGTTTTCTTTCTTTTTTCTTTCTTTTGATAGAAATAATCTATTTTGTTTTGTGTTCAGAATTKTTTATATGTTGTTATTTATTCTTTTTTTTGTATAATGGTTACATTTGGGGGGGGGGTGATTCCTACTGTAGAATATATATATTTATGAGTTTGTAAATATAGTTGAAATGAAATTGTGGGTATTTTATGTGGAAACGCCTGGTTCTATTTACTGCGTATGAAAATCAAAGCTCAAGTCAAAGCTACACGTTAGCTCTACTTGCAGGCAGCTTTGTGGGGTACTATTTATTTAACTTTGGTTTTACCTTTTTTTTTTTTGTTACCTTTTTTTGTTACCTAACCTCACACTTCAGCACCTGTGGCAGCGACTTGGCAACTCCAGTTCATGTAGAACCCATTGTGTGATTGAAAATACTGTGAAGTGTGGTGAAATCCCAACAGCCCTTATAAAGGGGGCACAACTCGTTTTACACAAGAACATTGTTGGAAGAACAGTTTAACTTATACAGTCTTAATATATACAAACACAATTTGTTTTTAAGTGTTATATACGTCACAACTCATGGGGCTCCAGTAGCTTGGTGGTCAATGTCGCAGTCACACAATTCTAAGGCTGTGGGTTTGAGCCCAGGTTGCGTCAAGAACGGCATGTGGCGTAAAACCGTTTCTAGTTTTCTCACTGTGGTGATCCCCCCACCCCCAAACCCCCCGCCCAGCAGAGGGGAGCAGCCAAAACATGTCAGATGTCATAGATTTATTACTGGTGTGACCTGCAAACCCAAGTATATTTGAACCAGAGAAAGTATTTTTAAGTATTACACAACAATACAAAATATATTTAAATCTATTAAAGAGATATTATTGCACTGTCAGAAAATATACATATACAGTATTAATACTTTATTTTATGGGTCTGCAATTTTCCAGCAACTTTCATGGATTTTTTTGCAAAAGGATGGGCTGCCCCGCTATTAAACATGGCACAGTGAGAACTCCAAACATTTCGAAACACTGTTTTTATGTTTTATGTTACAAGAAACTTTAATTGATCAGTCGCAAAATTAGAGAGTTAAACTATAGCACAAAAACGTAAAGTAATTTGTCTTTGATGGATTATTTCTTTGTTGTAACAATTCTTCTTGGCAACAAATCTTATTTATTTATTTATTTATTTATTTATTTACCAGGCAAGTCCCATTGAGATCTCACGTCTCTTTTTCAAGGGCGGCCTGGGCCTGAAGACAACCTATTATACATGTTTTGGGGAGTGGGGGAAACCAGAGTACCCAGAGAAAGCCCATGCAGGCACGAAAAGAACACGCAAACTCTGTACCGAAAGACCCCAGGTCCGAACCGGGGATCAAACCCAGGACCTTGTTGCTGTGGGGCGTCGGTGCTAACCACTGAGCKGTCGTGCTGCCAAATAGCGGGCACCTGATTGGCACCAGAAACTCAAAAAAAGTCAATAACAACAGCAAAATAAGCTGTTCGCAGAGAAGAGTTGGCATGTTTATGCAACCCGCAAATGCATGTTCCTTACAAATGTGGCACCATTTAAAAGGAAAATTAACTGGCTTTCCAACCGTGTATGTTTTATTACAGAGAAGCATTGTTACAACAATGAAATAATCTACCAAACCCAAAACTTCCTTACTTTTGATGCTAAGTTTAGTTGCAAGGAGACAAGTGGTACCACTATTCTCATCTTTTTGTCAGAAACCACATAGGTGTGTCCCACAACTTTTATTCCTCACCATTTGCACTCAAATGTTCATTGTAAACACATTTATTTGACTTKTTAAAGGAGTTCTAGCTTTTGGGGGAGCAATTAACCAATTAAGCAGAGAAGCAGCAATTAAACGTTCTACTTTAGCAATAATTACCACTAAACTACAAAGCTTTGCTTTTTTTAATTCCTTCAGAAAATATGTAAGAAAGTAGTGAGAAATTACAGACCTGGTAAATAAGTTAGAGTTTTAACTTAATAATTCTAGAGGAAGAATTATGATCAGGATTGGTCACTGGGTTAGGACAGGTTAGCAGAGGCACCAAAGCTACCATGTAAACTGTGTTTCTATGTGTGCCGAGAGCATTTCCATTGACAAAAATTGGAGTTGCCAAGTGTTCAATACTTTCAGTATAAAGTTTTTTATTTTTTATTTTTGAATTACTTTGTTGCCTCACAAACGTGTCACTCAAAGACAAGATCCCCACATGGGGAAGTGCCTTGACATTCAAACTTTCTGACATCGTTCTCATGAGCAGCGGTTGTTTTCGGACCCTTGCCATAAAGGTGGTCTCTGGAAACCGTCCCTCTCATTGGCCAACTTATCACATGTATTTCGTCTCGATTCCTTCGTCGTGAGTACATCGGTTTCTGTCAGATGATGGTGATAATGGCCTGGTTTTTTTTTTTTTTTTTGCTGGATCAGTGGATGGAGCTGGCTGATCAGAACTATTTGTGTGCATCACGGTGGCACTTTTCTTAGTTAAAGTTAACTAAGAAAAGTGCCACCGTGTGCATCACGGTGGCACTTTTCTTAGTTAACTTTAACTTCATATGTGCAATTTGAGCTGGTGGGCACACTGTGCAGGTCAACCTCAAAACAGTATAAGCCAATGGTTTGGAGTGATGCCTATAAATGTTTCTTCTGTTTACTATATGAAATGTGTTATTTTGCTCTGAGTTTACTCAAAAATACATTTATATATTAAAAAATACAAATAATGTGAATGTTTACAGTATATGGTTTAGTTTTTTTTCCTGCAACTCCAAGTATAATAATGACTTGTGGGCATTTTAATTAAGATAAAATAAAGCACAATAATTTTACTTATTTTGGGGTGACCTCATTATTATGTCATTTTTGTTTTSTTTTATGCCTTAATTCATGCTGAATATTGCAATTTGTGTAAACACCATAAACAAAGCACTTGTCTTTCATTTTTGTTTCATTTAAGTAAGAAATGTGTATTTGTTAATAACATTTTTCTGTACAGAAACCTAATCCAGTTTTAAATGTTGATGGGAGATATCTGGAACATCTGGGTGATGATTACGTTGAAACAACACATTTCTATCCCAATGGGAATGGACTTTAATCGCAGCAAATTTAAAGTGGTGTGAGTCCTGACATGCTGAATAAAAACATCAAATGATGTCATATATTTTAGGGAAAATATGGATTTTTGACCTTTTTAGTTTGGTTGATGGTCAATGGCAAGGTGCACTGAAGCTGGCAAGTTCTTAATTTTAACAAGACACTGTTTTCTTTAAATAACTTTACCACCTTTATCTTCTGGGATTTGGCCACACACACACAGAGGTTTGTTTTTATATCCCTGTAGGGACCGTGGATTGACTTCCATTAATTTTCTGGTAATTTTATAGCCTAACCCTGACCATTTACCCTAAAACTAACCTCACAGGTTACCTTAAAACTAACCTAAATTCAATCCACACCTTGTTACAAAAACCAAACCCCCCCATGCACCAGAAATTAGCAACCAAACCCGTGGAGCCTGCGTTTTTTTCTGGAAATTGGTTCCCACAATGTAACAAAAACATGCCCACACACACAAGTGTGTTAAACAGGTTCATCCAAAATCACTTTGACAAAAAGAGAAACTGATTATTGAAAATACATTGTAAAGTTTATTCAACCATCATTATCGGAAACTCCCAAGAGTAACACAGACCTGGCATTTCTAATAAACATTATCAGCACATTTACATGCAGGTAAAAAAAAAGACAAGTTATCCCAAACACCTCATATAGTATACAAAACCCAGCTAATGTRAACCAGCTGTGAGCAGCTTTTTAGTCCTTAAACTGTGAATGTTGTTTGAAGAGTATCTGACAGGAAAAGGTGATGCTAGAATTGACCAGCCTAACATCAGTGGTGCAGGAAATAAAAACATGAGCTGACCACTAAAGTCTGAACCTGGGTCAGACTGAAACTCTTCGATGGTGTTTCTGCTCACTGGGCTTTCCTCAGTCATGACCCGACAAATGAGCGCCCTTATTCCCGTGCGACTGGTCTGGGTTCGGTTTGGGTTGCAGAGAAGCGGCACAGCGGCTCATCAGCACAGAGTGGCTGCACCTGGCTATTATAAAAGCGAGGAGGGGGAACAATCGTGCAGCTTCCCTGATCCAGCCAATGACATTATCGTGTCTGTAGACAGATTAATATGCATACATCAGCATTCACTTTGATGTGATGAATATTCCACCAATTACTGAAGTGTCCTCCCACGCACTCACACAAAACGTTGGTCCCCCCTCAGATCCTTACAGGCATTAACACAATGTTAAAGATTTACACAAGCGGGGAGAGTGAAGGCGCATCATAAAAGACGAATAATTAAACGTACTCCTCTTTTAATCAAATGGATTACATTTTATTGGGAAATTAAATAAAACAATGCAAAGCTGTGCCGGGAAAGCAAAAACATAATCCAAAGTCGTAAAACTACATATAAAAACGTAGATAAAAGATAATGAGACAAGATTCGGGGGGATATATCTGACAGTGAGAAACAACTAATAACAATAGTAAAAGATCTTAACAGAGGCCATTAGGGCTAGTGACAACAAGCTCCATCTATGAACAAGGTATTTTTTTAAAAAGTAACTGCAGTGGTGTCTTTGTTTGGGATGTCCAGTACGATGTACCACAGAAAACAAAGCTCCAGTCTGTTACAGACGGACACAACCTGGTCCAGGAATTTTGCTACTTGTCAGAGTGCTGTGGATGGCGCCAGCAGATTCAGCAGAACTAGGAGGTAAAAAACACAAATTAATTACATATGCAACACCACTGACTGAACAAACTGTTATTATTAAAATTAATATTATTATTATAGTTTTAGCTACTATAATACATAAAAATAACACTAAGGGGACTTTGCTTAAATTGCATTTTGTTTCGAATTCTTGGTGTCGGCATAAAAACAATTATTTCAATAAATTCTGTTTGATGGGATTGTATTCATTACATCAAAAATATGGTTCTTATGTCAATATATTAGTTCTCCTGCAAATATATAATTTTTAATTTATTTGCTTTGAATTTTAAGAGATGCTCTACGCTGATCAGTGACTTCCTGCACAGCTGATTTACTCTGCAGTCTGAGGCAGCTTTCTGTCAGAAAGAAAGAAAGAAAGAAAAAAGAAAGAAAGAAAGAAGAGGCAGCTTTCAGTCAAAAAGGAAAGAAAGAAAGAAAGAAAGAAAGAAAGAAAGAAAGAAAGAAAGAAAGAAAGAAAAAAAGAAGAGGCAGCTTTCTGTAAAAAAAGAAAGAAAGAAAGAAAGAAAGAAAGAAAGAAGAGGCAGCTTTCTGTCAAAAAGGAAAGAAAGAAAGAAAGAAAGAAAGAAAG
>NW_013952592.1:706677-708289 GCF_001266775.1 Austrofundulus limnaeus
GAAAGAAAGAAAGAAAGAAAGAAAGAAAGAAAGAAAGAAAGAAAGAAAGAAAGAAAGAAAGAGGCCAGCTGGGTATTATCCTCAAAGGAAGTCACAAGATGCTTTTGAGATGTTCTGAAACGATAATTACACGTCAGGAACAAAAACACAAAAACAAAACAAGTGTACAACATTCCTTTCTAATTGTTGAAACAAATGTCTTAGGCTAAGTGCAACAAAAACATTAAGTGAAAACTCCCTAAAGAGGTATGTACTTTGGGTAAAACGTGAACACTGCAACAGTTAACAAGAGGTAAACCTTAAAAAATTTCAAATAATATATTGATAAAACTGAATGCTATATATTTAATATACAATAAAATAAAAAAAAATACACTGCTGAATATGTATATGTGAGAGAGGGAGAGAGAGAGAAAAAGAGCAACAGAGAGAGAGAGAGAAATGAAATAAAAAGCTATATTTTTGTTAAACGATTTTCCCTGAAAACCCTTAGGTTACACAAAACTTTTCCAGCGCAAATGTAATTATAAAAAGTATTCACCCACTGGGATATTTTATGCTCTTATTACCATTATAAATCAATCATAGTCACTATAAATTGACCTTATTTACAAAATATTATCAAAAAAAAATCTTATTCTTCATGCTTAAATGAAATCAGGATTTTTTTTTGTAAAGGGCTATTTTTATTTACCATAATGGATTCATGACAGCAATAAAAGCACCCAAAGGGGTGAATACTTTTTTAAGCACTGTAAATATGCCACTACATCTTTTAAACTATTGATGGCTGATGTATAAAAACTTGACACTGTGAGTTCAACTGTAAAACTTCAGACTGATGAATGTCTAGAAGCAAGTGGCTTTTTGAGACCCCATGAAACCTAAAACGTACCTTCCATCTATTTCCACACTGTTGGCAGAAAACGAACGTGGTCATCGGCTCATCAGCACTACGAGTTTGAACCTGTGAATGAGCAAACAACAATAGAACTATTTTAATTTCTCACCATGTTACAGAACAACAAACATAAAATAAATGTTTTTTTTATATTAGTTTGTTGACTAACACAACAACAACTGGAAGCCATATTACAGACTGTTGTGATAAAATAAAATCTGTACTAATGTCACTACATACAACACAAAAAGACAAGAGTGTTGAATCTACCTGTGTGTAAGTGCAGTTCTTCCCCTTGCATTTGCCACAGGTGAACAGATCAGTCTGAGTGCCCCCGGTGGTGGCCATCTGGTGGTCCCTGACAGCTTCTTTGGTCAAATTCTTCCTCATTTCCTTCAGCTCRTCACTGGCCATTTCCTACAGGAAATAACAATATTAATCAGGGTTGCAAATAAGCGGAGCAAATGCGCGATCAAAAAACAGGAAAAGAGCACCAGATAGAACGTCATAAAGCGCACTTGCGTACCTAAGATCCTACCTGATTGTCTGTCGAAACAACAGCTAGCAGTGCTCTAGAGTGTGACCAGTTTGGTCACAAATACGAGCTGATTTCTTAAAAAAAAAATAAAAATCCAGTCACACTGGTGTGACTGGATTGTTGTTCGGTGCTCACCAAGCCGACAGCGGGACCCTGACATAAGGATTAAATGG
>NW_013952592.1:709815-712076 GCF_001266775.1 Austrofundulus limnaeus
CAAGGCCAAAGTGAAGACCAAACAGGAGCTGTCCATCTGAGGGACATGTGCAGTCTAAAAAACATTTAACCATGAAATGTTCAGTTTGAGATGTTTATATGACATACACCCAGCCCCCCGGCCACTTAGGTAGTTTACAAAATTTACGTAGAGTAAAAAAATTAAATAAAAAACTTGTTGGACTGATTTGGAATGATGTCCTGAGACGTTGCAGCTGATAGGAGACATAAAACAGAACAAGGGGACATTGGACGCCCTGACGCCCCTCTAGATAAATGTGTTAAATGAGTGAAGGAAAATATGAGTGAGCACCAAGCAACAACCTTAGGTTCTCCCCTGAGAACCAGACCAAAAATTTTATGTGCAGCCCTGATAATAATAATAGCCTTTAAACCGACACTTAAATAACCGTGTTGAATCAAATTGTCTAACATCAAAGAGCAGAATACAGACAACTAAGCACACATCATCAACAACCAACATACCTCTGCTGTCATCTTGGCCATCCGCTCTGGAGTGACACTGCCACATAGAACAGTCTTCCTTAAATTAGGGTTTTTCACATCCTTCAGGTTCGAGATCCGGCTCCGCACGCGGTTCTTGTATTTCATGTCTGTGTTCTTAAACTCTTGGAAGATAAGTGAAGGTTGGTTGAGGAAAACACGGTTTCTGAAAAGTGGCACAAATCTTTACAGGGATCTATGAACTTTTACGTGCGACAGCTTTAAAAGACTTAGTTAAGTAACAAAGTGTTTTATCATGCATGCATGCCTTTGTGTACTGACTAACAGTGACAAATATTAGCAAAAATACACCATTTTACTAGAACTAAATAAAAACGGATGAAAACACCATTATATCATTCAGAACTTGTGATAACTTGAAATCACACAAACGGCTGCTTCAAAAACACTGAGTCTTAAAGATATATTCCTCAATCTGTGCTCCGAGCTCCTCACAGTCAGCACCAATAGCAATATGATCATCTGGAAAAAATAAAAAATAAACACATCAGAAGGTGAAGCTGAAAGTAGGAAAACATAAACAACAAAAAAAGCAAACGTTTCAAGAACTAAGCTGTGGTTTAAGTTTACCTCCGGTCTGCAGAGCACTGGTCAGCATCTCTCTGCACTTGAGCCTGATGGAGTCAGAGGTGATCGGGGCACGAGGAAAACTGGTGTTTAATGTGTTGGGAGCGACTTCAGACGATTCGCTTTTGCTGCTGGAATTACTGCTGGAGCTGCTGCAGGGGGTTATTCAACAACGTTAACCATCAACTGTGAAGCAGCAAGAACCAAATATAAACAAATTACGACAAACGACGACATAAACATAATGATTTTTCTCATTACCTCTCTTCTTTTGCCTCGGGRCTTCCTTGTGAGGGGGAGACAACAGGCGTTGTTTGGTCTTTCCTCTTCTCCTCTGAAGCTTTCTCTGCACCTCCGGGCTCATCTGAAGTACGGCAATCAAAATCAGGCAAGTACAAATAATAACTATATGCAAGTAATACAAGCAACAACAATATAAGCAAAAACAGGAGGAGATATWACTGCTCCGACAATCAAACCAGCAAAAACAACGTCAGTGTCTGAAAGTCAGTTTAACAAATGCAAACACATTTAACTGAGACAGTAAAATGACACATATACTAAAACACCTAGAATACAGCATAGTTACACACATGCACATTACTGATTATAATTATTAAATTACAATTACCCAAAAGCTTTTTCCATGATTTGATCAATGATTTGGCTAAAGATGTCACCTCCTCGTCTGCGCTTTGCTTGCGGATAGCGTTGACTGACATTCCAATTCTGGTGGACTGTTGAAAGATACTGCGTCAGTGCTTCAGCTCCACTCAACACTGTGTATCCACAGCAAACCTTCAGAATAAACACGTAACGATACCTGAAGAAGCTCCAGCGTCATAGGAACATTGCGCAACTCTTTTAACAAATCCAAAGCCCCAGCCTTCAGGGTAGAAAGGAGAGAGAGAGTTGTTGGGAAAACCTCACACTGAACCTCTTGGCCTTTTATAACAGCTTCACTACTACAAACTAAATAAAATGTTAATTTGGTATGAACAGACTTCTTGTAAATACCTATTGATTCAACAAGAGTATAAATGTTTTTGTTGTTCACAAAGAAACAAAACAAATGAGAAAGATTAAAGTTTATTTTACCTATAATCCTAACCTAAATTACAAATCTGATAAACAGTAAAGTACTACCTTCTAATTGAGTAAGACTAAAGC
>NW_013952592.1:712843-714464 GCF_001266775.1 Austrofundulus limnaeus
AATAATAATAATAACACACGCGCACGCATTTTAAACTTTGTAAACAAAGCTTTTGCCGTAATAAAACAAAAAATATCAATCTAGAAACCAATGAGTGTATTAATTTACTTCGCTACAGACGTATATACATATTATTACATACGCTATTCATTGCTAGGCGGCTAAAAAGTGTTAAAGACAATCTCCACATCACATAAATCTGAAGAATACCATTTAAAATCGACTAAGTATGTTTCCTCAAGCTGATATTTAGATAAAGAGACAACACGCTGCATGATGTTTTGTTGCTGTTTGGCTAACTTCAGCTAACGTAAACAAGGACTTGAGTGAACGAGAGCTAATTATTTACAGCTAACAGATTAGGCATAAAGTTTATGGTGTTATCAGTCAATTTTGTTAGTAGAGACACTTCTGTGAGTGRCTGACAAATACTACCTCGGTAAGTACACAGAGTTTGTTGACAATGACTGAACTGCAAAGATGCTAAACTAGCCTGAGCTGAATAATCTGACATCCCATTTAGTGCAGAAGTTAGCTACATTAGCATGCTCGGCTAACACAGCACTCAATCCTCTGAGACATCTCACCCCGTTTTTCTTCTGCGCCATTTTATCCATCTTCTTCGCGATTCTGATAATCTCCTCTTCCTCCTTCTTGCCCATTTTGACAGATTTAATGGAACTGAAAAAATAATGTGCAAACGAAAAAGGAAAATTGGCGACAAAAGACCACGCCACTAAGGAGAAATCGGCGGCGACGGCGGCGTCAACTTGGCGGACCGGGGACCGCACTGTCCGCTGTGTAGCAGACCCGACGAGTCGATGCCCGCATCTTCGAGGAAAGGTAATCGATGCAAACCCCCATGATCACTTTAGCAAATCTTCTTTTATAATCTCACTCTATATCTAACTATAAAAATACTACTTAGATTAATACGCTTGATAATTTATGCAGAAACAGAGTTCCTTTTGGAAACATGAAAACTTAATTTTTAGCACTTCAGCTTTCTGTCGTTAGATAGCGCCAGACAACAGTTTTCAGCAAGTCTGTTAAATAATGAATTATTTAACTGGGTTTGTCCTTTTTAAAGGTAAGTGAACTTTTTTTTTACATTCATTATAAAAAAAACTAATCGGTTGTTTTATTATTAATAGATGCACTTACATATCAAACTAAAATTATGCAATATAATTTTTTTTTACCAATTTCCGATTATCAAAGAGCCAAAAAGTTATTTAACAACGTTTTTTTCTTACAATAGGACTGTATAAAGGACTTTAGTATGAAAACCTGGTGTTGTGATGTTTTCAGCTTACTGCTAAAACAGATGTAWGACATTTATAAAACAACACTGGTAAAAGTGTTACCTGAGTGAATGTAAGCATGGCGCTCTAGGAAAGTCGTACATTATTCTTGAATTTTCTTCTAGTAAAAGCTAAGGCATTGCATTTTGTAATGAAAAGCCAGTCTATATGGAACTTGTTTAAAGAGTTTGATGCATGCTGTAACTGCAAATTTAACCTGCAGCGAGTTTCAGGAACCCGTGGTGGTCTTTCTGAATTTTTCTACGTCCTAAAATCCTGTTAATTCAACATGCAACAGGTTCAGCACTGATTATTTA
>NW_013952592.1:715434-725622 GCF_001266775.1 Austrofundulus limnaeus
GCATAGGCAGCTATGATAAAATGTGTTTAAATAAAACAAAACAAAAAAATTCTGTACATCGCACTCATTTAAGAAAAAAACTACCTTCTTGAAATGATAAAAAAGAAAAACTGTCTAAATTTCCAGTTTGTACATAAACAGTATTTCCTTTTCTTCCTACCATAGGTGATGATTAAGTGTTAGCAAAGATTAAGCAAATTGGCCGTGATGTTGCTYGTCCAAAAATAGCACTGAAACGGTGCTGAGAGGCTTTGATGAGCCGTAGAACAGCAACAGACACGCTTCCTGTCATAAATAAGGAGAAATGACAGCTTTCCGGTGAACTTTGTTTCGTTACATTGGTGCTTTTCAGGTCAGTTTTCATGTTTGTTCTCGTGAGATGTCATTTATTTGATTATTATTATTATTTTTTGTTGTTGTTGGAGGAGTGTTAGACGTGTTCACGTTCAGTTAGACCTGCTGTTTATTGAATGATTGAAGAGTAATTAGTTTAGGAGTAAATTTGTTTCTGCGATGATGTTGTTTCTCAAATTGGATGGTTTTATATAAATCAAAGAAGAAATCTTAAATACCTCAACAATAATAATGTCTGCTTTAACAGAAGATTTTCTGTTTTTAAAGTTGAAGTATTTTTTTTACTGTATTATATTTAGGCCTACTTGTAACCAAGTTGGTATAAAAAAAGCATGAAAACAATAACTAACCTGTTTACTTTTGCTGAGCCTCATGTAACCCAACAGTTCTGTAATACATCTTAATAAAAGTTTATTTGTTATTGAAACATTAAGATTCATTATTTTTTTCCAACCTCATCAAAAATTTAATTAAAAAACTGTTGTAGAAGATAACATACTAACAAAACAAACCTCACATTTTACTTAGACAATCATCAAGATGACGAGACACAACTTTAGTATTTCTGTGTGTTTTTGCTGTTTTCAAGATAATTATTTAGTTCATTTACACTAATTCACACATGCAAGTTTATTTATTAGTTGCGTATCACTTTAAATATCCTGTTTGATCAGGACTGATTGACACGCAAGGTTAAATTAACTTTTTAACGAATAAAATATTTTAAAAATCTGCAAATGTTATTTTAATTTTACCTTTCTTAAACAAAAAAATGCACTTTTTAAATTTAAAACTCAACATGAGGATTTTTTTAAATGAACACTTTTACAACCTATAGGTAAGTTTATGTATAATTCTTAGTTTTTTCTTAGTTAACTGTTTACAATAGAGTTGATTAATAAATAAATAAAGTGGAATTTGCCAAAAAAAAAAAAACCATGGGTGGTTTAATACAATAAACTGTGAGGAATAAAAAAAAAACGGTTTTCAACCATATTTGAAAATAATATTTACAGTGGTACGGTTTAAAATCTTTTTTTATTTTTATTTCCAGCCACCTTCACTCACTATGAGTACCACACCTGGACAGGAGTCCACAGCCCAGGGAGGGTTGCAGTCTGGCAGTGGGCAGATTTTACCCTCCCAGCCTGTGCAGCCCACATCTGACCCTGCAGCCTCTAAAAGAGTGTGCTTCTACAAAAGCGGGGACTACAAATTCAGTGGCCATCGTATGATCATCACTGCTCGCACCTTCAAGACGTTTGACTCGCTGCTGGACGCTCTGTCCAAAAAAGTGCCTCTGCCGTTTGGCGTGAGAACCGTCACCACTCCGCGGGGGATTCACCTTGTTAAAGCTTTAGAGGACTTACAGGACGGGGGAGCTTATGTGTGTTCTGATCAGAAACGGGTGAAGCCTCTAAACCTGGASGAGGTTACCCGGCGGCAGGTACCTTGGAACACAACCAGACCAGTAAGTGCAGGGAGACGGAAGCGCCAGGCGCTCCGACTGGGTCAGTTTRGTAGAAGGAACGATGCTGCCAGCAGGCCAGCCAAGATCACTGACAGGGTGGCGGTACGGACTCCCAAGAAGCTTGAAGTTCTCAAAAACAGGGATCCCACGGTTAAACGAACAATTGTGCTGCAGAGAAGAACGGCGCCGACTTTCGATGCTTTGCTGGATTACCTGTCTCAGATCCTCCAGTTTCCAGTGCTGAGACTCTACACTACAGACGGACGAAGAGTAAGTGACTGAAAAACTGTATCTGTCCACATCTTCTTGTTCGATTAGAAGGTGAACACCGAGCAAACTAATGAGCACAGAAGGGAGAAGCAAGGCTTTAACTAKTGGTACAACACAACTTGTACATCCATGAGTTCAGCTCGAGTCAAAGAYCTTTTAGTGATTTACACACGAACAAAAGACAGATTTTAATTTAAAAAGGATTGATAAAGTGCATGGTGCAGGAAACTGCGAACAAATAAAACAGCAAGTTTTCAGATAGCCCCAAGCTGTGTTTGAAGCCCTTGCTGTAATTAAGGGACTTACTATCTTAGGAAGGTTAAATAAAGGAAAACTCAGGTAGACACTATTTCTACACTCAAAAGTCACTTCTTAAAGTGMAATGGCTTATTTTTATTCTTGGAATATACTTATTTTATCTGAAAACCCRAACTTTCAGCTGACCATCGCAAATCTGCCTGGTCAAAAATCTCATTTAACTGCATTAAGGATTAGATACCAGAGACTTACCATTTCTTAAATTTTTTTTTTATATATATCATGTTCACAAAACTGCATTGCTACCTATGACTGAGTTTACAATTTCTGCTTGTAGGAAAGTCGTCTTAGACAATACAAGAACTGAATTTAAATATTTGCAATGTCACTTTAAAAGAGCTTACAAGACGTATTAAGAAGTAAATATCTCCCCCCGGTGAGTTACTTCTTTAATCCTGGTTGTCCTTCAGCAACACATCTTRTGTTAAAAATATCTACAGATGGTCTTTACTAACATCTTTAGTATTTGCTATTTTTGTCATTGCTAGTTTTTAAGATAAGATGTGCAGCAAAAAAATAAATTACTTATTCTTACAAGCACAAAATGATTACACAAAYTGAACACTTAAAAAACTCAAGTGTACAACTTTAATTTCTTTTTAAATGCGACCATTTAAAGTGTTTCAKTTTTCTGTTTAATTCGTCTCCTCTCTTGTTTTAGGTCGATGGTCTTGCTTCTCTTATCCTGTGCTCTGGAGTGGTTGTGGCTGCAGGCAATGAGCCGTTCAGATTAGGGAACTACAACTTCCATAGAACAAGCCAGGCAGCTCARATTCTGTTTGTGGAAAATATGGAACCATCAACGACGCAGCACGGAGCTCGTAAGTGTTGAAAAATCAAATGGATGATCTTTGAAACGTAACATATTTTAAATTTCTCACAAATAAAATCTTTATTTTTTGTACTGCATTATCAATAAGAGTAAAAACTCTGAACAATCACGGAGTAGATCAGTCATGCTTTAATATGTTGCTTTTRTGATCTTGGTTTTATGTTGCTGGCAGACTGAAACAATCAATAAAGGGGCAAAAATTGCACCTCTTTTGTGAAATTCCATAGTTCAACATGCAAAACGTTGAGTAAATGTTGGTTTTTATTGAACCTTTTGCATTACAGTGGTCACTGGTCACCCCCTTTTTGGCATCTTAAAAGTYGAAACAATACTTTATTGGCAGTTTAATGTGTTGCAAAAACTCAATATCATGCAGTTTTTAAAGACTGTTGTAGGTGTGATTTTTATAAATAAAATTCTTAAGTTTCTATGTTRATCTTGACCCTAAAGCTCTAATATGGGTAACTAAACCACTGGTTCCTCTTTCTTTTCTGTAGGATGTAACATTAAGGTTATAGCCTGAAACTGTCCAAYACAGCAGACAAGAATCAGTGGGAAAAACAACTCCAATTATTAATAAAGTAACAACTTGAAAGCTAGTAAACATGATTTGTTGCTAGATCAACCATGTTTGTTTAACTTTACCGTCAAACATATTTTCTGAAACTTGTTCAACAATCWTTTTTTTCTCATTTTGTCTTTATTGTTTCCCTCACAAACTCAACCAGAAAAAAACAAATCTTCATCGAGTGGAAGACGCTCGAGAAACTTCTCCCTYTCCTCAGAGCGATTCATCGTAAACCAGATCAACAAGTCCCAGAATGGCAGCTTGAACAGCTACCTTCACCATCCCAGCGGGTCGGTGGACGCAGAAGTCCGTCAGCATCGCTCACCYATGGAAATGTGTGAAACTGGACGGGGGGATAACGAGCAGAATGCTAGCAYTGTGCCTCAGGATGATGACGTCGAAAAGTCTTTCCGCGTGAATCCAGATGGCAGCATGACAGTGGAGATGAAAGTCCGCCTGACGATTAAGGAGGAGGAGATGCTYTACTGGACGACCACGCTCAGCCGCTCCAGCCTTAGCAAGAGGACGGTTTGTGCCGGTTCTGGGTCAGGAAACAACTCACCTGACTCCCACAACACTGTTGCCAAAGACTCCTCAAACATTCAGGGGGACGAAACAAAAGAGAACTGCTACGATGCAGCTGTTAGCTTCGACGAAAGCTACACGTCAACAACTTTGGGTAAAGCAAAAACAAGATTCAAGCGCACTCCTACRCCGGGTCCTCGACATGTTAACGAGAAGGCATCTGTTGAGAATGTAAAGGTGGTTACAGAAACAGAGGTTCAAGAGAGCACCACGGGACGTTACTCCTACATGGAGAGGACTGAAGATGGTGAGACCACGGAGGAGTACTGCATTGTCCGACACAGCAGCAGCAGCAGCAGCATGCCGATTCCAAAACCTCGGAGAACAGCGTCGTCAGGAGGGAACAGCAAACGCTCCACTGTTAGAACATCGGAGGTAGCTGAGGTCCTACAGATACAGAATGATGGGATGGAGGTTACAGAGACAGTGATGCATATTTATGAGAGTCAGGGCTGTTATGACAACTACGTTGCAAATGAGGAGTACAGTGTAGATGGAGCAGAAAGCAAAACATCCACTGACTTGAGGCCTCGCTCCTCCAGCAACGACTGTGATATAGATTGTAACTGGCAGCCGCCCACTGCTGAGTCACTACAGAGGCAGAAAGAGGAGATGCTTTCACTATCATCTGAGCCAGAATCACTGGCACGTCAGGTTACAAACAATCCATCTTCGGTGACTGAGAGCGAAGCTGTCGACACACAAATCACAGAGAAAGTGAAAACAGATAATACCCCTAAAAGCACTAAGAAGAAAAAGATGATGAAGCCAGCTGGGCATCAAAGGAGCTCAGCTTCAGCAAGCAGCACAGAGAAGAAACACAAAGAAATCAGTGCCTCCAAACATAGTAAAACTTCATCCACAGATAAATTGAGCAGCGATGCCAGCGTCGGCAAAAAGAGCGTGAATTCATCGGAGAAATCAAAAGCTGGTCTAAAAAACAAAGAAGCGGAAAAGAAAGCGGAAAAGTCTCAATCTAAAAAATCTGTCAAAGATGAAAAGTTGCCCAAAAAGGATTCAGCCTTATTACTTCACTCGGGAAATGGTAAAATAACCTCTCCTAAGAGAAAAAGCACAAACAGAGCAGCAGCAAAAGATAACGGCCAAAATCTAAACATGCCAACCACAAGACCTCAAATGAGGAAGAACATGTCRGACTTCTTACAAACAAAAAAATCTCCCTCGTCAAGCGCAAAGGCGATCAGCAGACCAAAATCTCTAAATGAATGCAGACTATCACCACCAAAAATGAATGTAGAAGTCAGCAGGAGTGATTCGATCCCTTCTCTCAATCCCTCCCCTTCAGAAATCCATCAGTACGTTGAGAACTGGCTGGAAAACGTCAGCCCAGACCTGGTGCCGTACACTGAAGAGATTGTCACAGATGAAGCAGAGTCAAAGCCAAACGTTGTGTTTAAGATCGGCGACGACTCTGAGTCGGATGAAATAACCCAACGCCAAACTAATTTACAGACTAATGTAGGGGAGGCCATGAAGAAATCCTCCTCTTGTCTGTCGGTTCCACTTTTCCATGAAGGCCTGCCAACATCTCTGCTGCACAGCGAGCAAAGGGCAAGAGGTTTATGTGTCTCCATGCCCAGCATCAGAGCTGATCCAGCARTCCTGGAAAACAGACTCAGGTCGCACAAATCGGCGGAGGCGATCGGCYCGGACGATGGCGAAATGTCTTCGCCTAACTTTTTAAGCCCCAAAGACACAATAAAACCTGTCCTTCGGCAGCTTTGCTCATCGATCCAGTGCATTAGAAGATCGTCAACCAGCGACACGACATCCGCTCTCCACAATTCCAGCAGCCTTCCCAGTTTCTCCACACAAGTTGCCTCAGTGTTCGGCTCGTCGTGTAAAGCTTTCCTKTCGTTCTTGTCCATAGTGTCTCTGAAAGACAGCCTGAAAGGCTCCACATCAGGGGAGGGCAACCAGTCAAGAACCACGTCGGAGGCCATGTTAATGATGGAGTCCCTGCAGAAGATCTCCTCCATCGAGGACGAGGACGAGCAGAGGGCGAGTCTGACCGATTTGCAAAGCAGAGCATCGTCTCAGTTCAGGGAGCGCTGGAAGGATTTCCAGCTGCTCAGGGAAAGGCTGGAAAGTGAACCACTTTCGCCCAGAGTTTCGGAGACCGAGTTTGCGCTGGATGTAGTCTCTGAAGGCGGGGATCTGTTTGAGGATCGGCAGTYGGGCATCGACGAGCTGATGGACGAGATGAACCTGCCGCAAGATCTCCGAGAGGAGATTGCTTCAACAATCCAACACACTAAAAGCTTTTATCCTGTTGAGGAGAGCACGTTTGTTGATACGATTAAAAGCCAATCAGACTCAGAGGACGATGTGGAGCAATTTATTAGTGAATACAAAAACRGAACAACACTTTCACCGGAGCTTCAAAGTGCAGCTGAGGACATAAATGAGACAAAACAGGAAGTAAATGAAACAGATGAAGCTCAGGATGARCCAACAAAAGTTGAGGAAGATGAGGTAGAAGAGATAGTGCAGWTTGGGGATTATGGAGTTATGGAAGACATAAAAGATTATGAAAAGAAAGAGATAGAAGAATCAAAACAGGAAGAAGATTTAGAGGAAGGAAAGGAAGAGAAGCAGGGCGATGGGGAGGACGGGAAATCAAGTGACCAGCAATCTGTTGAGAAAATAGAAGAAGGGACAGAAGAACATACAACAGAGGATGAGGAGGTCATAAAGAACAGATTAGAGGAARGAGGCAAAAATGAAACTGGGGGGAAAGATGAGGGATCAGTGGATGAGGAAARAGGAAATGAAGATACAGACGAGAGAGAGGGTGCTGATGAGACAGTGGAAGAAAACAGCGAGGAAAGGGATGAAGATGAAGAAGATGAAGCAGAAACTATCACTGAGGGGCAACAGAAAGGAGAAGACTCTTATGAAGAGGTAGGRGGAAACAGTGAGGGAGGGGAACAAGACGATCAAGATGAGGCAGGAAGTTTAATCAGTGAGAGGCAGGAGGAGAAAGGAGAAACACCTGGTAATGTGGAAGAGGAAGAACACAGTGGAGAATCTGAGGAACAGCAACTGCAGGATGAAGATGAGACAGAAACCCTTACTAACAAGAGCGAGGTTGAGGAGGGAGAGGATTTTTGTTGTGAGGTTGTGGAGGAGGAGGRAAACAGTGCAAAAGAACCTGAAGTAGAAACTTTAATTCACGAGCGAGACGAAGATTCTAGTGACGACAGAGAGGATGAGAAAAACAATGTAGAAGAAGGATTTGAGGAGAAGGAAGTCTGCAATGAAGACAGTGAGGCAGAAAGTACAACTWATGAAA
The DNA here is from genome assembly GCF_001266775.1 of Austrofundulus limnaeus. NCBI lineage: Eukaryota > Metazoa > Chordata > Actinopteri > Cyprinodontiformes > Rivulidae > Austrofundulus > Austrofundulus limnaeus. The sequence goes on from NW_013952592.1 coordinate 723,149, forward strand.
AGGAAAGGGAAGAAAGTTTTGTTGAACGCTCAGAGGAGGAAGTGCAAGAAATCACAGAGGGAGCAAGGAACGTTGTTGAGGAGGAAGAAGAAGAAAACATGGAGGAGAACAGAGAAACAGACAAGGAGGTCGTAGATGAAGCTTTTGGGGAGGGAAAGGAGAAAWCACAGGATGTTGTTGAGGCAATAAGGCATTTAACAAAGAGGGCCAGTGAGGGAAACAGTGACGAGGACGAGGAAGAAGCGAGTGAACATCAAAAAAATGATATCCAGAACTTTACAGAAGAAGAAAAATGCGATCAAGATATGGATGATGGGAGTGTTGAGGAGRAAGAATCAGCAGAAGAAGAATTAGATAAACTGGAGGGTGAAGAAAACACAACAGTGCAGACGAGTAGAGAAGAAAGTCACGTAGAAACACGACTAGAAGTTGAGAGTGTTTCTGAGGACAGTTTAGTTGATGAGATTTGCAAAAACACTTTAGAAGATGCCGAAGAAGCGAATGTAGAACGTAACACTGAATCCCCTTCTAAATGCTCCTCTGAAGGCCTGTGTGAGGATGACAAAGGTACAGAAACTGCTCCTGAAACAGACGAGGGAGGAGATGAGCACGCAGAGAAAAGCAACAGTTTATCTCATCCCGTGGAAATTTCCCAGGAATTACTTGACTTTGTGAACGATGCCCTCCAGTCTTACTCGCTGATATTCACATATGACCATCAGGGGAAYGTTAGGATAGTGCCTGACAATGCTCGAGTCGTACAAACAAAACAAAGTAAGATACCGAAAACCAGAAAAGATACCAATTACGGTACGAAATGTCTTCCAAGCCCAATCATGTCTGATTTGTCTGATTACAGACCTGACTCATCAGGGAGTGGTGGATATAAAACAGAGAAGTCAGTAGATATTGTCTCAGAAGAAGAGTCTTCAAAGAAACCTTCTTCAGTCGACTCTCATTCGGCACACATAAATGGGATAATAAAGGTGAAACAAGCTGACTCAAAACGATCGGAAGCCTTGCACAGCTCCCAAATAAAAAGAAACGGGAGTTTTTTGTCCTATGACACAGCTTCAAGGGAAGATGTCTCTTATGTCAGTGCTGCAAGCTCATTAAGAGCAGACCCTGAAGCCGGAATACAAAACCCACAACGCACCCCCTCTGCCCTCAGCAACAACTCATCCGATGGCGTTCTGATCGACCGCGGGCGATGGCTCCTAAAGGAGAACCATCTCATCAGAAAATCTCCTCCAGTGTCCCTGGGCATGTACGGTCAGTTGGACAGCACGTCCGTGGACACAGCTCAGGAGAACACGAGCGAGGACTCCCCGCCTTACACCAAAACCCAGCACGGTCCCCTCGCAGCCATCTCCTCGTCAGAGCTCGAGGAGATGGCGAGGCCTCAAAATCCAAAGTGCACCTACTTCAACATGCCTCACGGAAGCGACTCGGACCCGTTTTTAGACGACGCCAGCATCAGGAGTGGGAAGCAAAACTCAGGCTGTGTGACAGGAAAAGGCTTCAGGGTGTCGCCAAACGTCGACACGTCCAAAACTTGGGCAAACAGGAATGGCAGTCTGTCGTCGTTCACTTCAGTTGAGTTTAAAATCCCTGACGGAAGAGTGCACCCTGAGGGGGGATCCTCAGCTGTGAGACAGACAAGGAGGACATCTAATGGGGAACGAGGTGCACTGCAGTCTCAGGACTCTCTGGAATCTCTGCATTTGAGATGTGGGCAGTACTGCCCCATACTATGAAACTCAAGACCAGTGGTGGGCAGCATTAATCTAAAAATTTGTTCCACTTGTCCTAAAACACTAACTCAAATATTTAGGTCCCCTAATTTTAAAACACTAATGCACTGAAAATTTTAGCAAAAGCTAATTCTGAAGCACTAAAATAACCTAATCAACCCATAAACATTCTTCAACAGACAACATGAGTCACATGTTGCCATGTTRCTCTCTTAATACTTATCATTGACATTCCACAGTCGTATTTGGGTTCATATAATGTCAATGTATTGTCACCTGGTTGATAAGTGACACACACATGAACAAAATGTGCGACMGTTTTCACCCTCAGCTGTTCACATTAATGTTGATCAATAACATTTATAGACCTCAGTWAGTGCTTCTAAATTTAGCAAGTGCTAATCCACTAATATTTTTTTAATTAGCAAAAGCCCTAAAGCACTAATCAAGAAATTAGTTCCCCTATTAGTGCTTTAGCGCTTTAGGGGAACTGTGCCCACCACTGCTCAAGACACTTTATTTCACACAAACATGGTGCATTGTTAATCTTGTGTCCTTTTGTTTTCTTGTATTGCTGCTAGAAAAAAGATTGATGTAGTTTATTTTCATTWACAAGAACTTGACAGACCTAAAGTGACTGAGGAGAGTTGTGCCTCTTATGTTTTAATATTGTCAAAACTATTTTTATACAAACATTATCTTCAGCACTGTCTTTTTGTG
>NW_013952592.1:725633-739442 GCF_001266775.1 Austrofundulus limnaeus
CTATATGTATTAGCAAAATAAAAGTTATACTTTTCTTACAGAGACTTACAGACAATCTATTTTATCTACAATTCATCTAAACTTTTCCTTCATCAAATGAGTTAAATGAGGTTCTTAAAGTTTTTATAACAAATACTACCTCTGAAATTATTACGTTTTCCATTTACCAGCATAACAGCAGTTGTAAACAGCAGAGTCTGGTATAAACAAGCAAAATGACTTACATTTTATTTCTTTGGCTAAACAAAAGAAATCTTAATTGACACATACCAGCCCTTGTTTTGCCTTTGATTTTGGAATCACTGAGATACAAAAACCACACCTAACATTGGTAAAATATTGTTTTTTAGATATATGTATATAATTGCTGATGAGAACAGCACCATGTCCTGCAATCTTGGCTCTTCTTCTGCATTTATCGACTGAGATGAACTTGAACAGGAGATAATTTCCCTCGCTGTTTTGCACGTTGTGTTGTTAGCAGATAGCAGAAACGTCATTGTTGCTATTTTGCACATGGAATACGTGGATGCATGTTTTACACACTGATTCTGCATTTTGACGTGTTTCAAATAAAACAGACATTCTTAAAAAGCCTAGTGTATTTATTTAGGAGGTTATTGCATTTAGTCAATCTTTAAATATGTTAGAGATCATTCGTGCATTTTTAAGAAATTCTTGAATCTCCTGTGTTAGCCGTGTGGAGCTGCCTAAATGCTTGCTGGTACAAAGCACCACCTGTTTGTACATATAGCTCCTCCCTGGAGCTCAGTCTGCAGCCGAGATCCTGCCCCACAGAGCACCCCTCCCCCAAAGCATTGTTGTGAAGATGTGCTGAAGTGGGAGTGTCAGAAATGGTAGAAGCTTCCTAAAAACGATACCAATTTAGATAAAAAAATCAATTTTATTTTTGATATATACAGCATGATTCAGAAAAAATGAAGGTAACATTGTGGTATAACTGAACGACGTGCCCCCCTTTAAATTTTTATATGTATTTAGAAACGTGTACAAATATTTATAATTGAAATAGGGAAAACCACATGATGAAATGTGATTAATTTTCACAGTATCCTGGCACTTGTTTTATTTATTTTTTATTTTTGGACAATGTACAAATAATTATCTGGCAATGCGTTTGAAAATCCACCCAAAATACTTGTTTGCTTCTGGTGTGTTCAAGTGTTTCCTCTTCCTGGTCCCCTGACCCAGTCACTCCCTGCAAACAAATTTGTGCACAAAGTGAGACAAAGAAAGSGAGAGAAAGCAAGAGAAAAAGAGAGGGAGGCCTTTACACAGTGGCCATTCTGGATACTTTCCAAAGGTTTTGCCAGTCACTATGGAGACCTGGAAAACAGCCCTGACTGTGTAACTCCTCTGTTTTCACTAYGGTCCAAAGGTATCCAGTCAAAGCTTGATTCCCTGAAATGAGCTAACATGTCGGCTCAGTTTTTTTTTTTGTTTGTTTTTTTGTGCCTCACCATTGTGAAAAGGTCTGGTTTGCTGGAGAAAACAATAAAAAGACAAAGGTGTTTTTGATAACCGGTGGCAGGAAGAGGAGCTGGAGTCTTGGTTGAGTTTTAACCAAATGTGATGATTATCTGCGTGTTTAATTAYAAAATTCATGAGATAAAACCTGACTGAGTCCGACTTTGTGACAGAATGAAAGAAGTCAAGTTGAACATTAAATTAAATGGACCTTTGCTAATGACCCAGCTGTCACACACTGGCTCAATAAAGGGTCACTGGGGGCCACTGGCAGGGATTTACTGCCTCCTGTTGTCCCTGATTTACTTCAGACTGCTCTTTGTGTACTCACTGTGGTACATTACGCTGCAACACTCCCACCTGTAAATCTTGAGAAAGGTCCGTCTATTTTTCAGGCCTAACCAATTCATCTGCACACACACACACACATCTGTATGTTTGTAATGAAAATGCATTTCACATTTTTMCACATTTGTTTGTGCTCATACTATCTTTTTCTCTTGTTCCATTTTGTCTCGGATAAATATTTTTGAAGATGATCRCTGTGGCTACCAAGAGTATGAGTTGGTGAGTCACCATCACGGGAGATGAAACAAAGAGCGCCTCTTGTTGCTGAGGGCCTGCAGGTTTTGAAGTGATGACACCCAGAAACAATTCGKTTCAACCCCATGTCCCGTAACAAACCGGCTGACCCTGATAAATGTTTGCTTCTCTTTGTTCAACCTCTTTTAATCAGTTCCCACTTCAGTGACGTCGCTTTTGAGTGGAAAAAAAGAGGAATTTTGGCAATATCAGCACAACGACCGGGCAGTAAATTGCGATGATTGACAAGAGCTGGAGCTGTTTGGCTCAAACTGTGGCACCAGTAAACACGGGGGCAACAGACAATCGTTCCAGCCGGCTGTCTGCATTCTGCTGCAGAAGTTAGGTGACAGATCAGCACTACACAATCCCCGCTCTGTCTGGGACAATCCTGGCCAGCCCTAACAGAGCAGGCTCATAATGGGTCAGCATGGGAGCAGGAATTTTCATGACCACCCCCCCCCCACCCCCACTTCCCTCCCTTCCCTCACCCACTGCCTCTTAGAGAGTGGGTTTCGTGTGAATTTCCAGATCAAGGCTGGATATAAACACCAACAAAYGCCTGTTGGCGTTTATTTATGTTTTACTTTAAATAACTGTGTCATTCTGGTTTGGTGAGATTCTTTAGATGTTTGTAGATATTTGGTGGACATTGAGAGCAGTGATAAAACTGCTTCCATCCTATTCCACAACTGGTCCATAGAAATCTGAGATAATTATGCTGTGTGGAAACGTTGGTAGGATTGATTTCTTTCAAAGATTTGCTAATATTAATACGGCATATTGAATTCTTTCRTCCCCCTGCTGCTAAATTGTTCCACCGGCCGAGTCATAAGCCCAAAGTGTGACCAACCAGTCAAAAAACAAAATAGTTTCAAAAAATTCTACCTCCTTTTTTTTCATGACAAAGATGTCATCGTCTTTAAGAATGTTTTATCTTTAAAAGCAATCATTTTACAGATAACTTTTTCTCCTTTTAATAAACCAGTTTGTTCTGCTTAACTTAATAGTGTACATTTTCTGTTTCAAATTATGAAATCATGTTCTTTTTCTCGCTTTTCATTTTATTTTTTCATGTTTGGCATCCTTGAGTGTCCTGAAAGGCGCTTTTTTAATGTAAAGTATTATGTTACTGAAACTTTCACCAAATTTACAAAAGCTCAAGTGAAATTTAGCCTCAGCCCTGATAATCCAGTGAATAACACCTCATTTTATTTTTAATGTATTTAAACTGAAATACATTTCAACCTCTAACACTTTGGAGCCAGAAACGTTTAGAGGACTTAAAAACAATAAAAGAAGAAAAATCATTTCTTTCATGCACAATACACAGTCATGTTTTGCTTTCCGGAGGCAAGCRTCTTGTGACCCCCACACTTCATGATGTTTTCATGGTCATTAAATGACAATTTCAGAGATGGAGACACAGATTTTTTTTCYTTTTTTTAAAATCTAGAAACAACTTGAATGTTATTGGCTGTGTGCTTTAATACCTCCTGACCTTGTGACTCTTTGATGCCTCCTAATGGAACTGCACAGAGAGGAATATAATTGCTGCTTTCAGTGCTTGTTTGTTTTTGATGTTTTTTTCTCTTAAATGTTGCTGATCTTGTTGTACTTAAGCAAACTGTACTTTTCCCCTTTTATCATAAATAGAATGTCCTTTTAATCTGTGCAGGACTTGCCACAGAGAGTAAAACACTTGACACTTGTTTTGCACCTGATGCCCTTCCTGAAAAAGCTCAAACCTGCATCCTTTTGACCATGGCATTACCATGGTCCCACTCATACACGTTTTTTTCAATAAAAATGCTGGTTAAAGGGGCTCCATTGGGAGCACTGTTTATGCCCCTGCACAGTCGCATCTCAAAGGCGTCAAATCGACTTCAATTCTTCACATCCTCAGGGCAAATATGTGAAAGTTTCTGTCAAAGAATTGTTTGTGCCTTGAGAAGGATTTTAGTGAACGACCCGAAGCAGAACCCACAGCCTGATATTATTCAGAGTGAACTAAGCTCAGTATCATCAGTAATTAGGAGGTGTAGAGTGTCACTGGCTCAGCTCTTCTGCTCTTTACTTCTCGGAATCACAGAGAGTCAGCAGCACCGGCTGCTGACAGGGGAGTGAGGCAGAGGAGGAAGAGGATGGAGTTATTCTCTATACAGCAGATCAAAGTTTTTATTTGTTGCCGATTCAACCCAGAGAGCAAATAATAAACTGCAAACCTCACCATATTGATCGGTATTTCACCAAACCTCTTCATCTCTGAGGGTCAGTGAGATCATCAGAGACCTGACGTGGGCTTTAAAAGTGAAGCTGTTTTCACAAACTGTACAACAACACTTTCTCCTTCTCCCTACATCACAACAAGATTCATTCATAACACCCGACATGGCTGGATGACACTTTAGTCTTGTGATTTGATAAAACTCAGCGGCAACTTAGAAGAGGAGAAGCGTAAAAAGTGCAATAATGCACGGATGATGTGTTTATCTAGATTAGGAGATAGAACAGAACTATCTTATTATCATGCTGGATTAAATAACTTGAGGTGACCACTTTAGGATTCAAAATGTCAGGTATTATTATTATTATTATTCCACTTTGCCTCAGCCCATTTTAAGTGATCTTTGCAGGGAAGATTATGGCATTTGTGAAATGGCTTCTTCTTTGCCTGATAGAGCTTTAAACCATCATCTGCGGACGGTGCAACCAACTGTGTTTACAGAATTGTGGAAGTGTCCCTGACCTTTTTTTTAGACCTGTTACTGTCTTCAATTTCAAAATTATCTCTTTTTTTTCAAACGGTGTAATTAATCGATTTGACTATGAAAAAAATGGGTTTATGAGGTTTGCAAATTAACATTTCCACAAACCAATTAATTGTGGATAAATTAACAGGCTTCTTATGATTTTGGCTGTGGTCAGACATTACTGTTTGTAGTTATTTTTTGAACAATAGGGGCAGATATAAGATTTTTCTTATTTCTGCTACCTTTCATTTCATTTGATATGTATTTTTTATATGAATTTGTTTGTTTTTAAATTAAATGAATAAATATTGAAAAAAATCCTGGATCTGTTCTGAAAGGCGAGGTTTTTGGGGGTGTTGGTGGTGGTGGGGTTGGTGGGGTGTTCCGAGCTATGATTGGATGCTCACTCTGTCAGTCAGGTCACAACTGAGGAATCTGCTCATGAGTGGGGTATAAAAAAGTTCTGGTTTAGGAAACGCCTTTCCAGGCGCACCTCGTTGCTGATGCTGCTGAGGTGGCCACATCACTCTGGAGGTTTGACAGTATCTCAAGCAAAGATGTCCTACAGACCAGCCCCGCAGTCCTCCTACAGGAAGATGTTCGGCGGGGACCGAGCCGCAGTGTCCCGGAGCAGCTACTCCAGCCGGCACTACGCCGGCCCGCCGCTGCGCTCCTCCCGGGTCTCCTACGGGCTCTCCTCCTCCGCGCCCACCGTTTACGCAGCGAGGACCCAGAGGCTCCGGAGCGGCRKCGGCGGCGGCGCAGCCATGCCCCGGCTGGCCTCCGAGAACCTGGACTTCTCCCTGTCSGACGCCATCAACAGCGAGTTCATCACGAACCGCACCAACGAGAAGGCGCAGATGCAGTCGCTCAACGACCGCTTCGCCAGCTACATCGAGAAGGTGCGCTTCTTGGAGCAGCAGAACAAGATCCTGCTGGCCGAGCTGGAGCAGCTGCGGGGCAAAGGCACGTCCCGGGTCGGGGATCTGTACGAGGACGAGATGCGGGAGCTGCGGCGCCAGGTGGACCAGCTGACCAACGAGAAGGCCCGCGTGGAGGTTCACCGGGACAACCTGGCGGACGACATCCAGAGGCTGAGAGAGAAGTAGGGGGGGCGTGGCACTCATCTGGTCCAGTTTATATMAAGAGTGGGGCAATTAATCAGACATGTTTATGATTAGTAGTCCTGATCCATTTACCCATCTTACATGCAGAAAAAAACTGCACATTTTTTCTTTTAATTTACCTGCATGTAAAAAAGAGTAGCATCAGGAAGTCTGACAAAGCAGGAAAAGTTATAAAAGTTCCAGGTCAGCATAAAAAAATCCCTGCTGCCTCTTTGTCTTTCTGCAGGTTGCAAGATGAAATCTCTCAGCGAGAGGAGGCAGAAGCCAACATGCAGAGCTTCAGACAGGTGCAGTAYGATTCTGCAAACAGTGCTCACATATTTTTTTTTTACCTCTTGTTAGCAAAATATCTCATGAACCATGCACTGGATGAAATCAATTTAAACTCTCTGGATAAAGATCTACGACTGATTACCTTGATTACCATGGAGTTGTTTTAATTCAAGAYGGTCGCCACAGCTAATCAACATCAGCCAAAATAAAAGGCACAAATCAAGTTTTACAGACACTGAGATAAACTTTGGTGTGATGCTGATGGCATTCAGCATCTTCACCAACCCCACCTCTCCAGATTTTACATAGTCTGAGTGCAGTGAAKTGCAACCGTCCAGTCCTTTCTCTCTATTAGGTCATCTCTGTCAGTTCTCAGGAGCTCCACAGATAGGAACACATTTTTTTCTCTGATGGCACAACAGCAGATTCCAGACTGACTCTGGCCTTGTACAAAAGGCCAAGTTTGCACTGCTGKGTTAAATGAGGCCTGCAGAGTTCTCCTTCTTCTTCTTTTTAGTTTTGGTTACGTCTGACAGTTTCACAGTGAATGAGCTGGACAGTGCGGCTCCGACGGAGTTATCAGAGCAAGAAGTCAAGCCGCCATGTGATCAGGCCGACTCGCTCTGCACATGAAAGTCTTTTCTCGTTATGGTCATGTTCCYTGTCAATGGGTTTCCAGTTGAATGATGATTACAAAGAATAGCTTCATAAGGCTGTCGCTGCAGAAATGACCAACCCTCCCCCGCCAAACTTTATACGAGAACTTGAACGTATGACTCAAAACAAATGTTTTCACATTAAAGGGCGACCATGTTGCAGGAAGGAAGTGGCAGCAGCGTGGCCTGCCTCGGYGGCACACAGACAACAATGCGTGGCCTGCAGCGGGCTCTGCTCAGTCAGGCAGACAGTCACTCTCCCAGCCTTGGGCTTGTTTGGAACCCCCTGCTGAATAGTTCACTTTGTTTGTGGCATTAGGACGGAGGCAAAGCAGCTTTGTTCGCTGATACTTCGGTAATTGATTTGACAACGCCCTAACAAAACTATGCGGTGGCGCTTTTACACAAAAGRCCGTTTTACACCGCTGAATACTTTGTCTTTTCAAGAAAATGTGCTCCACATTTAACTGGGTGGAGGGAGAAAATGATCATTAAAAGCTGCTGTGGAGGAATTTCAAGTTAAGCAGTTAGCTTTGACAAATAAAGGGAAAAAAGGGATTAAGGAAAAACATTCAAATCATTTGCTGAATGCAATTACTTAATATTCTATTTTGTCAGCATGTAGGCATGTTTGGACTAATTATTTTTGCACAGTGTGGAGTAGNGTGTGGAGTAGATTGACAAAAATGCATCATATTTTACATGTTTGTAATGGTTTTAAATGTTAAATCTTAATTAGAACCGCAAGATATTGATTAATTTAGTAACTGTGGGRGTTAAACGAATAGAGAAAAGCCGATTTCAAAACTTTTGTTTCCAGCTTTGCAGACACAACCCATGAAAATCACATGACAACTCTTAACAATTTGTTCTCCGGATCTGCAGTGACATGGATCATGTGCCTACAGTTGATTCTTGTTGACTCCATGTGTTTAAGTGACCTTGTCCTGCCACATAATGGGACATTTGTGCATGCTATAGCCATTGCGAATGCTTTTTACAGCACGTGAAAGTGCTGTTCCCCCTCCTTCTGTCAGCGAATGCGCCTTAAATAATTGACGTCACCTTTACAAGTCACCTTATTAAGAGTTTGTGTCATGGCACAGGATGTGGACAACGCCGCCTTGGCAAGACTGGATCTGGAGCGAAAGATCGAGTCGCTGCAGGAGGAAATTAACTTCCTCAAGAAGCTGCATGATGAGGTAAGCTTTTCTTCTTTACGTGGGCAAAGCTGAATCRCTCTGCTGCAATAACTACACTGCAGTTTGTGAAAGTTTGTGAAACCACGCCAAACTAGTGGCAATTTGAGTGGTTTTTTTTAATGATACTAAAGCTTTGTGATCAGCCTCACTGTTTGTGTCGCAGGAAATGCTGGAGCTGCAGAACCAAGCCCAGGTGCAGCAGCAGCATGTGCAGGTGGATATGGAGATGGCCAAGCCTGACCTGACCGCGGCTCTGAGGGACGTGCGTCTGCAGTATGAGAACCTGGCCTCMAAAAACATCCAGGAATCAGAGGACTGGTACAAATCCAAGGTAAAAATTGAACGGAACTAAATGAATAAAAGAAATGTAATAAAATGGACTTCAGACTGAGTGTAATCTCACATGCCAGACATTTCAGATTAGATTCTAAGAGGCTAACCAAGGCTTTCAGCAAACAGTGTTCTGCATAATCATTTTTCATGAAAGCGCCCTAACCTCAGCTGTGTTAGGCTGACAAATAGCTTGATTCTGCAGTTTATCTGAGCTTTTTGATCTTAGCTCATTGCTGTATTACAAAACTTTATTCTAATTTGTGCAATTTTCAATTGTTCTGCCTGACAACACGCGGAACTGTGAAAAGTTTCCATTTTTCCATTTTTCTACATTTAAAAATTTTCATTCATTCATTCAGCTGGGGTCTATATAAAGCGTAACTGCAATGCTTTGGTCTGAACTCTCTATTGTAACTCCACAAGCCCCTATTTCACCCCTTTTGTGTCTCAGATCAACTCGTTTTGAGGCTGTCTCTTTAAATCCAAACAAGGCGTTTCACACCCTGCCCCCTCCAGCTTCCAGAGCGATCCATTCTAGTTTGATAGAGGGGTTTACGACTAAATAGCTGCGCAAAAACTAAAATATCAACAACAGAAGACTTGTCCTTACAAGTTGGAGCCAGAGTCTGTAAGTCCAGACTTTATTTGGCTGTTCTGTCGCAAATACTRTGAACATCAACAGAGAAAACTAAACGGGTTGAAAAATACACCCCAAAAAGAATACAAAGATATCCAYGCAGCACCGGGAGACTCCTAGAGACTCCAAGTCCACAAAGAAATGCATTTAACAGYTAAAAAGTGGATTTTGCATGATATGTCCACTTTAARTGTCTCACTCATTAATGGAACAGCTGATTTCTCACTTTTCTCTCATCTGTTTGAATCTGTGATTTCTAGTTTGCTGACCTGACTGAAGCTGCAGCCCGCAATAATGAAGCTTTGAGACTAGCCAAGCAGGAGGCCAACGACTACAGGCGCCAAGTTCAGGCTCTTACTTGTGAGGTGGATGCCCTGAAAGGAACTGTGAGTATGCAGTGTTTGTTGGCTGCAGATGCAAAAGCCTTTACAAAAGAGTATTTTTTTGAACAATCAGCAAAGATGACACATTCATGCATTTTCTTTTCTTTATTTCTTCGGTGTGACTGTTTCTCCTCCTTTGCTGCTGTGACAGAACGAGTCCTTGGAGCGTCAGATGAGGGAGATGGAGGAGAACTTCTCTCTGGAGAACGGTGGCTACCAGGACACCATCGGCCGCCTGGAGGAGGACATCCATAACATGAAGGATGAGATGGCTCGTCACCTGCGAGAGTACCAGGACCTCCTAAACGTCAAGATGGCCTTGGACATCGAGATCGCCACCTACAGGAAGCTGCTGGAAGGAGAGGAGAGCCGGTATGAAAACAAGATGCAAAGGTTTTATTTTAGTTTAGCTTTTTCTTTAGCTAAAGAAGCRTTGTGTGATTTGTGGGGTTTTGCTTTAACCACTTGCAGAATCTCCACTCCACTGCCTAACTTCTCCTCTCTAAACCTGAGAGGTAAGGTCGCCGTTCGCATGCTATTTCCACACCAAAAAGACTTAATTTAGTTGTTTACAGTCAATAACRTGCCTCGCTGTTTCAATCCGTAGATGCAATAGTTGAGTCTAAACCTCAAGTTGAAAGCATGACAACAAAGAAAGTTGTCATCAAGACCATTGAGACGAGGGACGGTCAGGTAGAGGTCACTCAAACATTTCTGAAATCACTCTGAGACACCTCTGATCATGCCATTACCTGTCCTTTTTTTCAGGTGATCAACGAGTCAACCCAGAATCACGAGGAGATGGATTAGAAACGGCTTTGATTTTGCCAAACAGTTGACACAAGCAATAACAAAAAAAAGCACGTCCYAGCGACACAAAAAGCAAACTGCTTGGAAAGTGCCTTTGTATGTGATGATGATCTTCTTAACTGACAACCTGGGTTTTATTTTTCCCCCCTAAAAGTATTTTGTCACTCTTGTAGACCCAGTTTGAAAACAGCACAACCCTAGTAATCCTGTGAAGTACACATACACTTTTCTTTGTAACCAAAGTAGTATGTTTGATTGATAAAGCATGCACCAGAAAACTGTATGCTAAATCTGTCACGACTACCTGCATGCAGCAATAAACTATAAACAACTCAGATGTGTGCTCAAAGCTTTTGTCAGAAATGGTCGCCACAGCTAAAGACGTCACGTGGCAGGTACCATCAAAGTTTCTTCGGGAATATTTCTCATTTTATTATAGTTATATCCCTGCTTTTATTACAGTTGTGTCAAATATAAATATACAGTAATTAGTCTGAACTGGAATCTTGAATTGCAGTTTTATCAGCAAATGGTGTGCAGTTTCATATGTGAGATGTTTTACCCCTCAATGAACTGGAGCTATAAAAAGAACCCAGATGAGTTTTATAAATGGAGCCCAGACTCACTCGTATATCATCCTTTTCAAAGTAAGAATTCATAGAAGAAGAACAGATGGTGTATAACGTTCACTTATAAGACTGGAATGGAGAGGCGAGAGATAGAAGCAGCATGTCAGCAGGAAAAAACAATCATTATGGTAAGATCTAAGTAAAGCCAGTAACGAACCTTCAGATTATCAGGTGTGGTTTTGATAATAAATAAATAAATAAATAAATAAATAAATAAATAACACAGTTAATCGAACTCCATCTGCTGCTGAAAGTTAGGTGAAATGATTAAAAAAACCTAGAGAAGAAACTAAATTACCTCTGAGGCAATATTTATAAAATACTCAGTAAATGCGGCAAACTATAGTACAGACAGTCAAAATCAAAATGCAGTAAGTTACTTATTTTTGAAAAAAAAAAGTGAACTCTTATTTTGAAAAAACGGACATCAAGCCAAATTGTTTAATTGACAATTATGTTTTATATTTAACTGCTGTTTCATGCAATGCAAATGCTTTTATAGAACTTATACAATGGGTCACATCTTAATTCTGTGTAATAATGTAATAAGTAATAATTATGTAATAAGTAATAATATGTAATAAGTAATAATTATTAATAATGTAGTAAGTAATAATTTATTTAGTGTAATAATGAAAACTAAGTGTACACCTTAAAATGTATCATTATTTAATCAGGATTACATGTTGTTTGAAATGTCTCAATGATTTAGAACTTTGTCCTTATACAGTTATTACTTGTTCTGTGCATTAAGAATGACTTTCAGCTATAACCATATACATTTTTAGTTCAATACATAGAAAAATTGGCTGATTTATATCCAGTTTTTGTGAATGCAAATGTCAATTAGCAGTAGCAACCATCTTGTATTGAACTGACTCCAAAAGTTAATCACTTGTAGATGCAAGTCCAATGATTACTTTCTGGAAATTTTTAATAAAGTCTGCAGAGTGTTTTGTGAACCATTTTGCTAACAGGTAAAAAAAATTTAAGTCCAACAATTAATGGTAAAAATTCAAACAAAAATCTTGCTCAGTGAGTAGCACTTACAGTATGTGTTGTGAAAGAACTTTAGTCACAAACATGCCAAATCTTTGCAAAATGTCTGCAAAACCGACTGAAATACCGACATTAAATACCGACATTAAATACAGACATTAAATACAGACATTCATATGCTTTCTAAGTTCAGTTGGCTGTGGCGGCCATCTTGAGTCGGTTCGGCTCCAAAATTGTATAAATTATGGGTGTTTCTTAAATGAATATTTCCTGAAAGGTTAATTAAAACCCGTTCTGTGGTTGATGAGATATTTTGCTAACAGACAAAACTAACTTCAAATGGAAAAACTCGGTTTTACTGCCATCTATCGGTGACTAATGAAACAGCAGTGTGGATTCTGTATGGCGCTCACAAAGGGCGGAAATAACCCCCCAGGTTCAGAAAAATCTCTTTTGTTTTGATTTAATCGTGTGCAAACATCGTGATTTTTGCACTAAATGGAACCTTTGACACAGAAACCCTCTGGTGAGGAGGTTATTTAGTTCTGTTCCGCTCATTTTAATAGTCCTGGAAACTTGTGGGCTAATTAATGTCGCTTGTTTTCACCTGTTGGTCCCGGGAGGTTGCCGTGTTTGTCGACAGAGCAACTTTCTCCGAGTGACGTGCCGGTCAGAGGAAACACAAACAGGAGGGGGCCAGAGAGACTGAAAACGCAGTCGCGTTTGGGACATTTAGTCTCTTAACCCCACAAAAGATGTAAGTGAAGTCTCAGCAGTGACACAGGCGGACATTTGTTGTCGCTTTCAACAGGTTTTTTGAGGAACATGAAACTCGGAGGAAGCAGCCGAGGTTTTTAACCTCTTTTTTTTCCCTCTCTCGGTGTTTGTGATGGGTTCAGTAACCTCAGCTCTAACCAGGACAAGGAATGCTCTGGTGAAAGTAGGTTCTGAGCCCGAAAGCAATGACCCGGAGAGGAGCCGGTCGGCCCCGGAGTCGGACCGGCCCAAGAAGAGGAGCTCGCGGTTCCCMCACGTCTCGAACCAAAGCGGCCGGCAGAGTTCCCGCCAGTCGCTGTCCGAGGTGCTGAGCAGGCAGGACTCAGGCTCCAAACTGGGGTCGAGGAAAAACAAGCCTCCAGAAGTTCAACAGAATGGTGAGTTTCAGACTCRAACAAATAAATAACAATACGATTTGTTAAATTATTTGGATTTATTTTTGAGGTAATGTGGACCACCTTTCACACACAAAACTATTTAATGATTTATAAGTGTTTCTGTGAACACATGAATTCAGAACAAAAAATTAAACGTCATCCTATCATTTCTATTTTTGAGCACAAATTGTTCATATGTACATAAAAAGTGAGGTTGACTGAATTAAAAATATTAACAGCAATACAAATAGGCTCACTGCTCAGTATTTTCAAACATTAACGACCATAAAAGGACCTAAATGCAAATATTTTCTGGAATAGAAAAGTAATTTCATTTTCAATTATTTATTTCAATGGCAGATTCAGGACAGTACATGTATTCACTTTTCTATACATTTTTAATTTTGCAACAC
The DNA here is from genome assembly GCF_001266775.1 of Austrofundulus limnaeus. NCBI lineage: Eukaryota > Metazoa > Chordata > Actinopteri > Cyprinodontiformes > Rivulidae > Austrofundulus > Austrofundulus limnaeus. Next base: position 739,073 of record NW_013952592.1, read on the forward strand.
ACTTTACCCAGCTGATAAGCTGAAGATATTTAATAATTTGTTGTACGGGCTGACACTAGTGTCTGTCTGTTTCAATGAGTAACCTGTTTTTGGGCCTGTAGAACCTCTGATCCTAAAGTGACTTTAAAGTTTGATTTGTCTCCAAAGTTTATGAGCAAATGAACAGCTGTGAGCCATAATTAGAACAAACTCCTTATAGTTATTTTCCTTTTTTTTCCAGAAAAATAAATACTATGAGTGTAAAGTGGTTTGTTTAAGGTGATAATGTCACAAGCTGGGGATTCTGACTCTTAATTCTAGATTGTTATATTCAGTAGATACTCACATTTTTTGCCACATTTCCAATAAAATGTATTGTATTATATATATA
>NW_013952592.1:740532-741834 GCF_001266775.1 Austrofundulus limnaeus
TATATATATATAATGGTTTTAACCTTTATCTTTGTCAGTGCAGCTGATTGTTCCTCATGTTTGTCTTCATTTTGCTCCATTACTGCCACCTCGAGCTCCAACTGTCCCAGAGGGGAACGCCTCTCCCTGGTTGGTTCCTCAAATACCATCTGTACTGTGGTGTTTCCATGACCATATGACAGTGTAGACTCAGGTTGAGTTTCCCTCTTGCTCCCGGGTGACGTCCACCTGTGCTGCGGAGCCTCGTTCTGACTCAACGGCACACTCACCTGCTGCCTCCTGATGCAGCGAACACAGACACCTGCCTCCCCGTCAGCCTCTCAGCTCGTTTAGTCAGGTCCCCTCAGTGTCAGACGATCCCAGTGGTGTAACGACCTCAACCTCAGGTTAGTTATGCAGAGAGAGACCTGACAGCGACACACCATGGCTTCTGTCTGGGCTGCCATGCCAAATAAGTCTGCAAAGATTTATTTGAATATGCCGGTTTAAACAGTTTCATGATAGTTTCAACTTCTCAGAGAGAGTTTCCATTTTTTTAATCATTTGTCGCAGAAATGCTTTTGAAAGATCGTCTTCAAATCAGGGACTAAATTATGCATGGGAGATCAATTCAATAGCGCTGGTCAGGGTTACTAAAAWTAGCTCCTCATATGTGTCAGCAAGTGTCAGTTAAACAGATCTTTAATATAGCACTATAGCCGTGAATAAGGCTGATAAAAACTGCATAAAATTATATCTATGCAGTGTTTTTGATACGAGACTTGTGATAGTGAGAAAAGGAAACAAAAGATTAGGATTTCACAAAAGTTTTTACTTACTAAAATAAAAATATGGCAGCATACTATCTGTGTTGTGACATCCCAGGCGCTGTATGCAGTAGTTCACCAAASTTTGTATTTGATCACAAATACAAAGAATAAGAGGCTAAGTGCCCGAATAATATATACAAATAACAAAAACAACTAGAGATTCCCAAAATACCATCTGTTTTGGCATTCTCTACCTGCAGTGAATAACAGAAGTGTTTATCTGAAGCAGGAGTGTCAAACTCATTTTCACCGAGGGCCACATGAGCGTTATGGTGGCCCCCGAAGGGCCACTTGTTATGAACTTTGACATTTCATGTTTAACTTCAACTAAACTGTGTTTTAACATGTCCTCTTATAAACACTGATAAGATCTAAGTGTATGACTGACTAAATATGAAATAAATACAGAAATATTATTAAAAGTAAAGACAGATTTAGTTTATGGTTGATGCTGACTTTAAAGCAGCTTATTTTCAGACATTAATACTGTGCT
>NW_013952592.1:742151-750057 GCF_001266775.1 Austrofundulus limnaeus
GGGGCCACAGGCTTGTGTTTGACACATGTGATCTAAAGCGAGCAAAACTATGAGGGAAAAAATCCTTTCTCTTTCCAAACCAAACACTGAATATGTTAATAAGAAAACTTAGAACTTATCAATTTGTAAAAACAAAAACAAAAAAGCATTTTAACAGCTGTTGCCTAACACTTAACACCAGCTAGAAAAGGAAAATAAAATAAAAGGCAAAATCATTATCCATCCTACTGTCGAAAGCCTGTGCAATACATGTCAAATGAAAGGCATACATCTCACACAGAATCATCATCTGTGCTGTTTGTCACCAACACAAAAGAGCATGAATCAGCACAGAAACACCACACATGTTTTCATCAATTCAACACATTTTTCTGACACTGCATTGTAGCTAACACATCAGCTGTGTATTGCTGTAAYAATCAAAGTTAGTTTTGGCCCCAGAAGCATTGTGTTTGCTTAAATTGACATGGTAAATGCATTGGTGTTTGACTATTGCTGCATTTATTTGTCTAACATCTGGGACTTTGGAGATTCCCCACAATTCTTGTRGTGTTATCCCTGATCAACTCTATTCTCCAGACCTGGATATCTATAGTCATGTAGAGTTTACTACACATAATCAGATCTGCCTCCTTTGCTCTGGAGACACAAGAAATGGTCCAGAATCACCTGTTCTTACAAAGTTTRTAGAAAACCTGGCCACGCCCCAGATATGATGTCATAGTAAACATGGAAGATAGTCACTTTKTGGTTCTCCTGTTTATAACTACAAYTGATCACAAAGTATAGATAAAAGATAGTATGCAAATTGTTTTTTAGACATTTTACTTTTCAGCCATCGCTTGAGTTACTGTTAATTTGCTTGTTGTAAATCAAAGATACCATTCTGCATCTTGTTTTTTTTAAAGCTCTACAGAAATGTGATTTATTTTTACATGTTTTTGGACAAAACAGTATATCATTGCATATTTTATACACATTAGTGTTTATTGCTGTAAATAAAATAAGTCTGTCATTTTAAGAGAAGAACCTACAGYATTTCATAAAAAGCAGCTTTTTAAAATGTTTGTATCAGTGGTGAGTCTTTTGAAGATTTTTGTGTGGGTGATGCTTCACAAAGTGTGGTCCAAACAACACAGGGAAGCAGCTTTGCCTGGTTTTTGAAGAGGACGGTGGTTTGTTTGATGTTTGGCGCTAATCTGAAACTTTACATTTATTTTGCCTGCTGACCCAAGTCTCACTCGGCTGGCTTCGCCTCTTTGATTTGAAACAAGGCTGATGCAAAAAACAAAACAAAAAAAAAAACATTGGCAAAATATATATATATGTTTATGGCTCAAAATGTCTTTTTCTCATGGCTTTGGTTAAGCAGGACTCAAATGACAGTTTGTGAAACTCTGTTTTGTCAGCTCATTTCCCACTGGTTTGTGACGCAGGCTAACATTATCCTTAAAGGTTTCTCTAATGAGTATTTAACAGGGGAGAAGGCAAGCTCCACGGCACCTTATGTGTCTTAATTACCTGAGAGTGTCACTGTGGTGACAGTGGTGTGGGGACTGACAAAGTGTGTGTCATTCCTCACTAAAGGGGGGACCTCTAATGAGCTTGTTTTTCTGTCTGGTTGCGTAGTTGTTTTCACTAATTGTGATGTGCCAGTCACTCGGATTCTACAGCCTAAATAAATAAATAAATAAATAAATAAAAAACCTCTCAAACAGGTGAAACACACAATAAAATGATGACGCGACAGGTTATAAACATCCAGGAGAATTCATCAAACTTGAATTTATTTTAATGAAGAATTTAGTTATTATATATTTTGTGTTTGCCATTAAAGTTTGTGGGTTTATAATCTAAAAGACTGTKTCTAATCCCTCCAGTTAGTCCTCACCTCCCCTTTATCTTCACAGCTAATTAATATCTATTGATGACGGCCCGTCTCACTGTTTGATAGCCAGATCAAAGGTTGAGCAACAGTTTGTCCTCTAAAAACACCAGCAAATCCCACAGGTGCGGAATTCACTGTTCGATGTTAATGAAAGAAAAAAAAGCCTTTTTTTTAAAACAGGGGAACAAGCTTCACCAAGCAGACCAAAAAAAAAAAAGCCCTTTTTTTGGTCTGCTTAAAGAACTTCTCAATTTAGATTGATGTTTTCAGTTTAATAAACATAAAAATGAAGGATGTCAAGCTGTTCAAACAGACACAGCTGTAGATAATAATAAAAACACAATAAAAAGGCTTCAGTGCAAATATAAAAACRCCACTGAGTACCATTCACCATATTAAACTCTTATCTTCCACAGTGTAATGTCTCTAATATGCTGACAGATCTTCTGGTTGCCTAGTGATAATCATGTTTTCCTCATATAACCATCCTCTTTAAGGAAAGGATCTTGACGAGGATTTAAAAGAGCCCCAGTACTGTGCAAAAGTCATTAGGCACCTCTTATTTATTTGCATTCAGCTTTCAGAAGGCAGATTGTTGTTGTGAATTGTGACTTTTTGCAATAGTTCTTCTATTCAGAACTCAAATTGAGTAAAAGTGGTTTACAACCACTTACAAGACAGAAAAAAACTGTTAAATCTAAYAATCTGGGATTAAAGTCCTCCTTGATGTAGGGACAAGATTAGCTTTTTGCGAATTCTGAACCTAATCATAACTAACAAGTTGTGAAACACTCTGACGTTATTGTTTTTAACAATTTCATTGCCAACCAACAAAACAACAACAAAAATATAATAATACAGTATATCAAAGTAACTTAAATGCACATTTACATAATTAGAAAGTCAAACCATTTTTGTTCTGCATCTTTTCAAWGAGGAGAAGTTTTAAATGAAGGATAAACAATGTTGAAAAATTTATCCTCATAACAGTAATAAGAAACTACAAACTGATGCTTGTTCTTGTTTATTTAACCATCAAATCCAGTCCACTGACACACAGTTATGAAGCTGAACTGTTGCTATGCAACACATGAACATTTTCCTGTTCAGTAGCTTGCAGACTTTGTTTGAGACTCTGTTGCTTCAGGATAGCTGCTGTGTATCATGTCCATGTAGTGTCTCTGTGTTCCTATTGTCCAATCAGTTAAGAGATTAATGAAAGTTGCTGTTGTGGCGGGTCAGATTTATGTAATAATACTGGGTAAAATGTCTTTTTTTTTTTCATCTTCATGGACAAATTATAACCTAACCTYAGAAAGGAAAACCTTTTTTATGTTCAGTGACTAAATCATACCTTTGGTAACTTCAGTATTTTTATTTTTTGTCTTTTAATTTAAAACTTCTCCTTTGGATTGAGTTCAGAATCAGAGGCTTTCTGCTCTCTGGTTTTGAGTCTCCTGCTGCATTAGATTTTAAAGTATGTAAAAAAAGTGTTTTATACCTACATTCTGATTAACATATGAGAGCTGGTTTCTTCCCCAGAGAATGAACCAGAAGCAGCTGTTAACACCCTGCTGGCTTACAGATATAAGGCTTATGCAGGAGGTGAAAAAAAAAATATATATATATACTGTATATATATACACACACACACAGCGGGTAAAATAAGTCTTGAACACGTCACCATTTTTCTCAGTAAATATATTACTAGAGGTGCTAATGACATGAAATTTTCACCAGATGTCGGTGACAACCCAAGTGATCCATACATACAAAGAAATCAAACCATAAATGTCCAGAAATGAAGTTATTTGTAATAATGTGGAATGGCACAGGGAAAAAGTATTGAACACACTTACTGAAATTTATCTAATACTTTGTACAAAAGCCTTTGTTGTCAATGACAGCTTCAAGACGCCTCCTGTATGGAGAAACTAGTGGCATGCATTGCTCAGGTGTGATTTTGGCCCATTCTTCCACACAAACAGTCTTCAAATCTTGAAGGTTTCGTGGACCTCTTCTATGAACTCTGATCTTTAGTTCTTTCCATAGATTTTCTGTTGGATTCAGGTCAGGTGATTGGCTGGGCCATTCCAGCAGCTTTAGTTTCTTTCTCTGAAACCAACTGAGAGTTTCCTTGRCTTTGTGTTTGGGCTCATTGTCTTGGTGAAATGTCCAGCCATGTTTCATCTTCATCATCCTGGTAGATGGAAGCAGATTTTTATCAAGAATGTCTCTGAACATTTTTCCATTCATCCTTCCTTCAATTATTTGAAGTTTGCCAGTACCATATGCTGAAAAACAGCCCCACACCATGATGTTCCCACCTCCAAACTTCACTGTTGGTATGGTGTTTTTGGGCTGATGTGCAGTGCCGTTTGACCTCCAAACATGATGTGTATTCTGGCATCCAAACAGTTCAATGTTGGTCTCATCTGACCAGACTATATTCTCCCAGTATTACACAGGCTTGTTTAAATGTTGTGCAGCAAACTTTAAAGGAGCTTCAACATGCTGTTTCTTCAGCAGTGGAGTCTTGCGTGGTGAGCGTGCATACAGGCCATGGTGGTTCAGTGCATTACTTATTGTTTTCTTTGAAACAATCGTACCTGCTAATTCCAGGTCTTTCTGAAGCTCTCCACAAGTGGTCCTTGGCTCTTGGACAACTCTTCTGATAATTCTTTTCACTCCTCTGTCAGAAATCTTGYGAGGAGCACCTGGTCGTGGTCGGTTTATGGTGAAATAATGTTCTTTCCACTTCTGAATTATGGCCCCAACACTGGAACCTTCAGAAGTTTAGACATTCTTCTGTAACCGATGCCATCATTATACTTTGCAACAATAAGGTTGTGAAGGTTTTGAGAGAGCTCTTTCCTTTTACCCATCATCAGATGGTTCTTGTGTGATACCTGGCCATCATTTGGGACTGAACCAGCTGATATTAACTTGCACTGACAAGGGGCAGGCTTGCTTTCTAATTACTGAGAGAGTTCAGCTGGTGTCTTGGTTTTCCATGCCTTTTTTTACACCTCCCTTTCTTCATGTGTTCAATACTTTTTCCCTGTGCCATTCCACATTATTACAAATAACTTCATTTCTGGACATTTATGGTTTGATTTCTTTGTATGTATGGATCACTTGGGTTGTTACCGACATCTGGTGAAAATTTCATGTCATTAGCACCTCTAGTAATATATTTACTGAGAAAAATGTTGACGTGTTCAATACTTATTTTACCTGCTGTATGTTCTTTGAAAAACACATAAAACCTTTTTTATAAATGGGTTGTTGAAAGTCAAAATAATTATCCAGATGTACGCAAATAACTTGCTCATATCTAATCGTTATATACTGCAGTATCTGTCACTGGTGTATTATTAACACAAACAGATGTCAGCTCTTGACTTATATCCTGCAGAGTTCACATTTTAATCAGCTTAATTATGGTTTTGTGCTTTTATCTACAGCAGAAAATGCATTAGTCATTTGTAATATGTTGTATCACCTAAGTGTGTCTGCCTAGTGCAGTATTTATTTTATTGGATTATTTTTTTACAAATAACTTTATTGATTTTTACTTATGTAAAGGATGTTCTCATTCTTGATAGGGAGGAACGTTGGTTTGAGAGAGGAGTAAAAGAAGCCATTTTTGTAAAGAAAGACCGTCCATCATTAAACAGAGGTGGAGGCCTCCGTTTTCAGCTGTCCCCCTGCTACAGCGCTGCCATTGGCAGTATCACTCCACCCCCTGTTAACAAAAGGTATTAATTAGGGTGAACGATAGCCATGTGATGTGAGTATGAGTCACCTGTGAACGATGGTCATGTGACGTGAGTATCAGTCACCTGGAGGCAGGACATAAAAGCCTGAATTTTGCCTGAAACTCTCAGACTGAAGAAGTCTCTTGGAAGAGAGACGAAACGTTTCATTAAAGAAGAACCCGTCCAGAGGACCTATATTTTTTTTTCTTTCCTTTGACTTATGTTAATCATTTTATAAATCTGATTAATACTTATCATGTGTAATATATGCCTAACTAAACAGCATCATTAAATTATTAGACATTTTTGTTGCTTAAACAAACATTTAATCTAAACCTAACAGAAACCACTGTTTCATGTGTCTTTACTCATCAAATTGGCATCAAAAATTCAACCCACTGAAGCCCGGTGTTATTTAGGTAACAAAGGCAACCTGTGTGTTAGAGCCAACATTGCCTGAAGCAAACGGACACCTTTATTTTGATCGTGGCAGCAGAAAACAGATCTTGCCTGTGGTTTTCATGTTTGTTAGTTTTTAGTTTTTCCATCTTTTGCTTTTAGCAGTGAAAACAAAGTAACAAATGTCTCCTCTGTTCTCAGCATTAGAACCCACTAAAGCTTTTAACAGGATGCTTCAAAAAGCTGCCACTGCAACTTTTATAGGACCAAGCAGAAAGTTCTTGAAAGCCACACAGCCATCCACAACGTCAAAAAAAAAAAATACCAGCAGAAGTGCAGTCCTTCAGTTAAGTGTGTTATATAATCTCTACAGTGACTCCTGTAACCCCCAAATTTATTATTAAACACAGAGCTTTGAACATGCTGCAGCACACTTCATAAACACAAATTTTTAAAAAGAAGACTCTTGCTAAAAGTTAAGCCCATTAACACGTTTCCTCTGAATTCATTACCTAAAAGTGATATTTATAGAGATAACAAGACTGTTTAGTAATAGTATTTACTGACTGTATTCATGGCTAATCAGGTTATTATTTTAATGTTTAAAAAAACACTGTGACTGAGACGAGCCAGGGAAGCAAAGTCTGAGAATAATGAAAATTTTTTATTTTCACATTAACCTTTAAGCTAATCTTGAACAGGAAGTTCCTTATTGTTCCAATTGTAAGGTTGCACTGTGGTGTTTCAGAATCTGGGTCCACAGATTGTTGAAGAGAAAATGAGCCGCAGGCCAGAGAGAGCAGAGTGACAGACAGAGAACATAAAAATCTCTCTCTCTGTGACTCACAGAGAAAATGAGATTCACAGTAATTATCCAGCAAGTGTAGAATGTGTCCACTGGAACTTGACTGAGTGACTCGAAGGGACTCTGCTTTAATTAAAAAGATTTCCTGATTGTGATCAATTTCCTCAGACWTGTTTTACAGATTTTAACCAACAAATCCTTTTAGAAGTTACACATTTCCCCTTTCAGCATCACTCTTTTGTCCTTGTTTTATACATAAAGGAGAATTATATAACCAGCAACAATAATAAATTTACACTAAATATTAGCCCTTGGCTGCCCTCATGTCTCAAAGTCAGCATTTATTAAAAAAAACTGTCTATCAACTTCAATTATTCATGATTTTATAATAGGAACGGATGATTTTAAAACAATCCCTTTTTTAATTTAGTGCAAAGTTCATCTGGGATGATGCAGAAGCAAAGTGAGATCTTAGTGAGCAGTGCTGCTGTTGAGTTTTAGCCCAACTCAGGTTACTTACTGCGTTTTAAAAATGAAATTAATCAAATAAGTTGCTGTAGACTTGTAGTGTAAAAAAACATTTGTATTTGGTGGTGGGATAGTAAAGAATACATTTTAGTCATGTTTTGCTGTAAAAATCTTTTGTAGATTTTCATAAACTGAAGCCACTAGTTAGATGCTCTGTTTCCTCATTTTTACCACCAAGCAAAAAAAATTTACTGTGTTCCTTATTGAAGTTAAACACTTACTTCTGTTGCAAAAAATCAAAACTTTTGCAAAAATATCCAAACATCACTCAATACAAAAAGAAAAAGAAAGAAGAGAGACAGAGCTTCTCCTGTACCTGACTGTCTGACTGCACAGAATCTATAAACCACCTAATATCATCAAAACACTTAATTTGAAACTGCTACTAGAAAACTATGTAACTCAAAATCTCTAAGAAATCTTTCATTTTAATCACCACAAAATAAACGAAATACAGCGGGTAAAATAAGTGTTGAACACGTCAACATTTTTCTCAGTAAATATATTACTAGAGGTGCTAATGAC
>NW_013952592.1:751430-754434 GCF_001266775.1 Austrofundulus limnaeus
TGTGTGTGTGTGTGTGTGTGTGTGTGTGTGTGTGTGCATGGATGTCTCAGTGTGTCTGTAAGGTGATTTGTACATCTGTCTTCTACCCCTCGCACCTCCTGGTGTGTGATATGAGGATTTTGAAAGTGGCTCACCGTGAGTATAAATTAAGAAATAAATGTTATATCTGATCATAATCCAACAAGTCATTATGTTACCCGTAAGCGTAATTAGAAAAGCAATTTGTGTGTAATTTTATTATTTCTAGTAAAAGGGTTGTATATAAACCCTTCCGTAAAGGGGGATTTGTGGTAATGCCTCTAAATCCCCTGGCTTGATGTCACATTGCATAGATTGTATTGCCCTGATTGTGGCTGTTTTTAGACAAGCCGCTCAGTGAAAAAAAAAAAAAAACACAGAGGACCACATAATATGAAAACATTTCAGTATCAGTATAAATCATGAGCATGCCATAAAGGTTAAAATACATTTGGATTATTTTACAGGCGAAACAGCAGATTGTCTGGGACTGAAGAACATAACCTAAATTCATCACGGTGTTTTGATTTGAACCTAAATGAAGAAATAAATGAAGACATGTCGTCACTGGATATGTGCATGTGATTAAACACTCATTTATTGAATGGAGGAGAAGGTCAGGCTTGAAGCCTTCATAAAGAGCGATCTGTTACCTCTCACCAGGGAGAATGGAACATGGGAAAATTACATAGCTAAATGTCAGGAGGTGCTAATGCGCCGAGCGTTTTATCTGTTGTTCATGTTCACATGCATGCAGAGTGTAGTTTCATCTGTTAGACAAAAAGGATTTCTTTGTGTCCTTGAGCAACCTGTCATTCAAAAAGGRAAACACTTTTGAAAATTTTTGTTCAGTCGTACAACTGGTGCTGATTTTTATTTATTTTTATCTTTTTAGATTTTTCCAGTCAAAAGAACATTATGCATACTCATAATGGCCTTCGTATTTTTTTGCACCAGAGTAAACAACTGCTGCAAAATAAAAAGCAGAGGCATTTGTTGACAACCTGACTAAACACATMTTTCTGCTGTTTCTATCTGTTTTAGTTGAAGGTCACGTGTGCAGGATCTGAAACTTTTTTTTTAACGAGCAAAACAAGAACAGATTCCAGTAACTGGTCTAACTCTGAGCCGTAGATGATTGACAGTAGGTGGAGTCACGTTTGCTCAAACACTTCCAGAGATGTCCTCTCCTCCTCACCACCTCCGCCTCCCACCACACACACACACACCTACTGTACCTCTTGGGAAAAAGAGAGATGAGGAGGGAGGGAGGGAGGGAGGGAGAAGAGGAGGAACACTGTGAGAAGGAAAACAAATCAACGGAGCCAGAAGCTCCTCGAAATGAGCTTGTTGAGGTGTGAGAAGCRAAGAGAAAGAGAGAGAAAAGATTAGAACAACAAAGACTCCGGGAGAGGGTGAAGGACTGGAGACATTCTCTCGCTCTGTTTTTGTTAGGAGGAGTGGAGACTCTTTGACAGCTCTCCTTCGGCGCTCGCCAGTAATCCGAGTCAGAGGTTGCATTTTCTTTTTCTTTCGCCCCATGAGGACAGAAATCTGAACAAACTGAAACAACACAACTGACAGGAGGCACTGAGAGGAGATTATAAGGGCGCAGGAGGGGGGGGGCAACCGGAGGGCGCAGAAAACAATGGAAGCAAACTCTAAAAAGCATCGATTCAGGAAGGGTCGCAGTGCCACCTTCAGCATCGATGGCTTCAACATCACCATCGGTAAGAATCTGAGCAGCAGCAGAGAGTGAAAGTGTGTTTTTATGTGATAAAGTGTGTGTGAGAGGAGCAGAACACGTGCGTGTGTGTGTGTGTGTGTGTGTGTGTGTGTGTGTGTGTGTGTGTGTGTGCGTGTGTGTAACGAAGCATTTATCACCAACTCAGCATCATTAAAAACATCACATTTCAGCCTCTCTGCACTATTTGACACATTCTGCTGAAGTTAGTGTTTGGTTCTGGAAAGCAGCCACACCATGGAAACAAGGAGATAGGACTAAAGCTGACATTACGAGGAATTCATTTTGTCTCAATAAGAGTTAATTAACTTTTATGCCACCAGTTTTGTTTTGTTTTCAGAAGTGGGAAACCAAGGACTGGGTTTGCAAATTAGCCTATGGCTAGAAAACCCTTGTACAAAACAACGGTTGCTTTTTTTTTATCATGTAACATTGTTTATTGAGCTGTTCTTGATCAAATAAAATGAAATGAATGAATGAAAGCTTTGTTTAAAATAAAGCATTTTAAAGTGGTTCCTAGAATTTGTCTTTAAAACAGGCTGAGTTGAACTATTTTTAGTGCTTGAAGAGTTTTCATAGCTTGTGTAAACAATAAACAGAATCTGCTGAGTAAGCAATCAAGCAGTTTCTTCTTGTAATAAGAATAAATTAGAGTKTGTATGTGTGTTCTAAGGAGAGGCTTCCTTTTACTAACTAAAATAAAAAAACAATAYGTTTTAAAGCCACTATCTACAACTTCTAATGCTTGCCTTTGGAATTTGACTTCTAAGTTCAACTTCACACAGAGTCTGATAAGGTTAGTAACTCTGGTTGCTCTTTTCGCCGCACCCCTATGAGCGTCTTCATGGCTGGAGTTTTGCCACAGTTGACAGTAAACACTCATTGAGACTGACAGCTTTAAAGTTTAATAACCTTTTTGGGTATTCTTGTGATGTTGAACACGTGGATCTAAAAAGCACAGCAATTGTTAATGACATGTAAATATAATAGTCYATCTAACCAAGTCTTACAATCTTMTATCAGCCAAAAAGTAYGTTTGAACTTGTTTTGATATACTGAGCAAGAGCAGAACGTGTTAAATTATTAATCTTGTTAGACTCACAGTTYTTATTTCAAGAAGTCTTACCAAGYTTATTTGTCTTATTCCACTGTAGATTATTTCACTTTATTTGACAAGATTCACACTATAATCTAGTATTTTTGACCTTATTTTAGATGGCTAATTTTTGCAGTGTAATCTGT
>NW_013952592.1:754783-757393 GCF_001266775.1 Austrofundulus limnaeus
AAACATCTAAAGTCCCTTAAGATTATATAAACTTTCTCTCTTAACAAAATATAACTGGATGTTTAAAGGTAATTTTTTATGAGCCACAATCTGCAAGATATTATAATCAACCAACTCATTAAATTTTAATAATTTCAATTTAGAAAGTAATATATTTGATGGGTGACAGTAATGTTTTCTGGTGATAATTCTAATGGCTCTTTTCTGTCAAATAAAAATAGGATTTGTGATTGTTTTGCACGCTTTACCCCAGACTTTAACACAGTAAATCAATTTAGGGCAGAGCAGAGCTGGAACCGTTGGAGCGCCCACTTCACATTGAGACSGTTGTAGGTTTTGGGGCTTTTCTGTGTGAAGTTTGTTGCATCTTGTGCACATGTGGGTTTTCTTCAAGTACTCTGGTTTCCACCCATGGACCAAAAACATGCATGTTTATTTAATTGGTAACTCTAAATTGGCCCTATAGGTTGAGGTGTGAGAGTAAAAAGGGTTGTCTGTGTTGTCTCGGTGTGGCCCTGTGATGGACTTGGGACCTGTCCAGAGGATACCCTGTCTCTCTGCTGGAAAACGGCAAAATAAACTTGGTTTTGAATGTTGTTGTTTTTTAAGCAGAATTTTAAAACATCATAAATCAACTTTTTCCTTTAGACTCAGTCTTTAGTTCCAAAAACGTGGAGTTCCAGAATAATGAATGAATTTAAATGGCTGAACTGTGGGTCAGAGTGTTGTTTGCTCTGTGCTTATCAGGTATGTACTACACACTCGATCTAATCTGCTGAAGACAATGCCTATCTGCATGATAACAATGKTACAGATAAGGAGGAAAGTTTCCAGGTTTACAATGGGATCAGCGTAGTAAAAAAGACTTAAAAGCTGCTCTCAGTGATTTTACAATCCTGTGGAAATACACTTAGAACTTTCTRCCTCTGTGATCACACCTCCTTGTACTTAAAAACCTGCCTCGTCACATGTGATCTATATCATGGCCATATTGGCACAAGCATGGCCGTTGTCATGGTGAACCACAAGTATCCTGATCAATCGCTTGYTGGTTTTAGGTTTCAGTCTTCACAGCATCACCTCCTCTGATGCGTGACTCCTAAGCGCTGCTGCCTCTTTGCCTGTCTGGACTCGTTGCCTTTTCCCCCCATTAAACTCTGAAACTCAACTGTAGCTGGCAGCCTCTGCACGGATTCCAACTGTGGTGTTTTGTCATGTGGTTGGCTTATTAGTGCAGTTGATGTTACAGAATTTATGTGAAGAAAAAAAAYCACTTTATTCTATGACAAAGGCTAGTTAAGAGCATCCAGGCTCTATTTTTCTTTGCATGAATGTTTCCTAACGTTGCAGTTTTGTTTAGGCCATTTTTCATTTTTGCTTTGTTCAGTTTTACGTCTCAATTCATGTCTTTTCTGAAAAGCATCCATTTTTGTGCTGGATTTGATGAAAGCTTTGTTCTGTTGAAACCAAAAGTTATAATTACTGACAAGCCACTTTGTCTTTTTTTCTCAGTAGCTATTTTACAGTCTGTAACTACTTGACAAGTGAATCTTTGTCTTCTCTGAGATAAATATGCTCCTAGCATTTCACTGTAAAAATAAAACTAAGAGTCTAGACGTGTGTATTCTTGTATAAAAAAACAAAAATTCTTAAAACTCACTTACTTTTTTTGTTGTTACTTCTGAATTAAAAAAAGACACATTTAAACAAATGACACTGTTAGATTAAGCTCGRTATACAGCAGGTGTACTAAGAGGTGAACTAAAATACACCTACGTTGTTGGTAACATGACCAACAACCCGAAYCACCCAGATTTAAATTTAATAAATCCCACGACCTTTTCTCCAAGTATAATGTAGCAGCAATGAAAGACTTTCTGCTCAGTTGCTTTTTGTGGAGTAAACAGCGACTTATTTATTGCTGAAAAAATGTGTAACAGTGAAGGTTTCAAACTGTTACACTGTGACATGATACTCAGGGTTCCTCAACACAGAAATATAATAACAGTTCTGTTTGCAGCTCTTGTTTCCTTCCAGTTGCTTTGGAAACCTTTTCCCTGACACGTCTCTGATGTTGGAGGGTGTTTACTCACAGAACAAGCTATGCTTAGTGAACTGAAGGACCTAGTCATTAATGTTCCACCATATAGTCATTCAGGTGTCTGCACTTACTGAAGATGCGTGATAAATTCAGTTTGTGAGGAGCCAGTTTAAACTAATACACTGTGGATGTTGCAGWGTTAAAGCATGTCCTCAGATAACTGCAGTCACTGGAGTAAAGGTTGGATGTTCTGAAGAGRTTTGGTGCAGAAATGGTCAATGGGTGATAGAGAGAGGAGGATCATATGATGTCCTCATTCATTACAGAAATAGATTTATTGCACTGYGAGTTAACATAGCATAACTGATTCTCTTTATCAAAATGTTATTATCCTTTATTTGATCATCCATCCATCCATCTGTTCAGTTTTACCTCCTTGTTTCTGTTCAGGGTCAGTGCCACTTAGTGKAATGTGGGTACGGTCAGTGCCTGAAATCTTAGAACCCATAGTTAGGCTCTACAACAGGGCCTACAAAATTCATAAAAAATTTCCTGGTTGGACTCATCAC
>NW_013952592.1:758056-765210 GCF_001266775.1 Austrofundulus limnaeus
CGTTCCAGTCTGGTTCCAGTGGGTGTGTTTTGGGGTGGAGGTGGTTTTTGGGTTTTTTTGAAAAAAAAAAAAAGTTAATGGGCAAAATGAGAGATGGAAACACATTTGATGAATAACTTTTGAAATTTAAAAAAAATTGCAAAAAATTCGAATTAAAATCTGATGGAATCACGACTAATGCCACTGCTACAATTGGAAAAATGGCTCCTTGAGTTGTTCTTGTAAAGGCAGCTTAGACACAACCAGTGACTCCACCCCCTAGCCAATCAGTGACATCACATTTTGGTGTCAACTGGGGCCACTTGGAACCACAACGAAGTAGGTACTAAAAAAAGGGCCCGTTCCATGAATCTGGCCCAATGGAAATGGCTTGGAACCGTACCGAACCGTACCGACTCTACATTAAGTAACACTAGTGGAAAAGGGGCACAAAGTTGGTCCACCCCGGGCGGACTGCCAGTCCATCACAACTTAACTAACATAAACTAACTAACAACTTAACATAAATGTTTGGGAGGAAACTCCTGGGAGAACACACTGCAGCAAAGCAAATATGTGACCTCCTTGCAGCAAGGCGACAGTGCTAACTGCTCCACTGCACAGCCCAATAGAATCATCAAAYAGCCTAAACAAATGTAGGCAATTAATCCCACACAAAGCTGTGATTGTTCAGTAGCAGTATTTGATCTGCCCACTGCAACYACATTCGCTTCCAAATGGAGCTAATAATTTGTTTTCCTCCCCATTTCACTTTTAGAGAAAGAAGAAATTGTAGAAAGCCTTTCAGGAAGTATTGTGTTTGTGGTTTGGAGAAGAGGCATGCATTCTCATCCAACTTCAAATATGCAACAGTTTTATTTCTGCAAATATTTATTAATTTTCATGTGTGTGTAGCATTTAAAAAACACGGTTTTCTTTTATAACTGACAAAGTAAACAGTTTTGTCAGCTTGAGAGGACATGTTAGCATWACATAAAATAAAATTACTGGGAAAGAAAAAACATTGTCTGATAAACAGCAAAAGTAATGTGGGATCCAGAAGTGAATTTTTTTTTACTTTTCAATGTCATCAGAAAAAAAACAAACAAAAAAAACAGAAACAAGATGAGCGTAGAAGCGCAGGATCATGGTCTCACCATGGAAACAGGAGTAAGAGTGTGTACAGAGTCTAACTTCACCACTGAGCTCTCTGATGTTTGGTTCTGTGTCCTTCTGCTTTTAGCAGCTTTTTGCTTCGTGCCAAAGCACATCCAGACAAAGAATGAGCGCTACATAGAGACAGAGTTTTCCGGCTTTGTGAGCTTTGTCATGTKAGAAAACAAGTTTGCTGATTGCACTGAATAACCAACCATAATTTCTCAGTGAAAAACAGACATAGAAACTTGGAAAGAAGGATAAATTGTATATAAGGATATAGTTAATATTTAAAACACAATTTCAAACCCTATTTCTTGGAGRATGGTCAAAGCTTTGCACTTTGTTGCTATGAAGGTCACAAAATAATAATCAAAGCCCTTAAAGAAAGAAATCTTAAGAAATCCAATTTTATCTYACATTTTCAACTTATCCAGTTCCATCTTTGTTTCCTTATTTTCACATAAATCTGCAGGTTGTGTAAACAGCTCAGTGTTGTTTGTCCTGGTTTTTTTCTTCAGTTTTTGTGTATTTATAATTTTTGTAACTGTTTTTAGTTTTTGTTTTTATGATCAGTATTGTCACCTTACTACTTTTGATCAGCAACATTTGTTTGAGTGCTATACAAAAAAAATTGATTGGTTTTACGTTAGTAAATTAATATTATCTAATTGAAGTGGAAAAACATACAACTTGTAATCTAGCAATATTTACCACCATTCGTTAATGCCGTTTGTTAGTATCTAAATTCATTAASTGGCCCTTAGTGTTTTCATTTGCCATAAAAGTTATTAAGTTACTGATAACTAATCAAAATGTCCAAAGCTACAAAATAAATCAATAATAAAAGGATTTAGCTTCATATTTAGAAATAGAAAAGGCTCAGGTGCTGCCGTCGTTTATGAAATGTTACTGTCATGAGTTAGAGGTTCAAACCTTGTTTTCTTCCCAGAAGGCCAGTCGTCTGCTAACGTTACAGTGAGAAGTTTTATGAAAACAAATAAATTCACCGCGATGCACCTGTCAGCATCTCTGAACTGGATCTGTGTGAAAGGATGACTCTATGGAGGAATCAGACATGCTAATACCTTTCTAAATTCTTACTGGGACACAAGTTGAACTCCTGAGGCTCTTGTCTTTCAGCTGTTTGTTATAGAATATTAGAACTTTTTATTTGTAAGGTTTGATATGTCATCAACAGCATCTAGTGAACAGGAGACTTGCATTAGGAGTCTGTTGAACCTGAACCAAACATCGCTGTTCTATATTTGGAGATGTGTAGCACCTAATGGCCAATCTCTGCTGCTCTCATCCACACTGTTCTCAGCATTTCGTTATTGTGTTACAGAAGATGAAGACCTTTGGATTGTTGGAAGTGTTTGCTGCTCTTGTCTGCAGCACTTCTCTCTTATTCCTGGCAGCAAACTGAGCTTGTTGTAGCTTAGATCAAATTTAACACATCACTTTAATAACGGTTGTCACACTTGTTTTGTTCTGTTTAATATTAGAGCTTATAGTGTGTCCACTTAAACTTTAATTTAGCTGTTTTGAATGCTCAGAGCTGTCGTCTCTCAGTGAGAAGGTCACAGGATCGCCTCTCAGCCTGCAGCCTTTCTGGGTGAAGTTTATGCTTCCTGGTTTTCTCCCACAGACCAAACACATGCCTGTTAGGTTCACTGGTGGTTGTTTGTCTCTACATGTCCCTGTGATGGACTGATGAACTGTCCAGAGTGGACMCCACCTCTCACACAGTGACTGCTGGAGATMCCCCRTGACATGGAAAGATAAATGGTTCTGAAMCTTCTTCATTAGTTTATAAAGCGTATTTTAACCATAACTTTGTAAAAGCAGCAACAGTTACTGTGTTTTCACAACTATTTATTTCACTCTTCAAGATACTTCACAGAATTATATAACAATGTATTATCGTGTTATGTTTTTGTTTGTAAAATTCACTGCATCTGTTATTTTATTCTAACTAAAAGACACAAAAGATGAAAATACAAAGTAAAATAATAAGTAAAATAAAACTTCTTGTTAATTTGAAACAATTGTTTATGACTCGTTAAGACTAATTTATAAGTGATTTATGTTGTGCTTGTTTTTTAAATTAAAACTAAAGTTAGTTTAAAAACAATGTGTTTTTTAAGGTTTCTTATTTACACAAATCCATTAAAAACTGTTGAATTCTAAGCAAAGTGGCAGCGTTATCTTTAAAGCTTTATGTCTCCATTATTTAACTCTTTTTTTCCTTTCTTTTCTTTTTTCCCCCCATTCTTTTTTTCAGTGGCAAATGAAGATGGAGAGAGCTCCTCCAGACCCCCGGCCAGTTTTTCACGTAAGTGTAATGTGCCCTCCATTAGTTTCACTTCATTAACGGTCAGTTCACTGAACTTTTTCATTTCAGAGCAATTCACCATTCAGATCAAAGCATTAACGGGTCGTTTTRCCCAGCATTAATGAAATATTAGCTTCAGAAATATATGCCCCCCTCATTAAAAGCAGAGTAAAAGGACATTAAAATGAAAATCTTGYAAAGGGTTTAAAAATTACTCCAACATTAAAAATTAAACATATGATGCATTTATATTAACTAATTGTCACATACATTTAGATGTTTGTGGGCTAAAAAAAGTTCTCTGTGAAAGCATCCATTTGTGAATTACTTGTGAATATGACATTTGCAACATTCGTCCACATGGGGGCAGCATTAGCAAGGCACCAAACCTCCTTTCGGCCTTCCACTGGGATTCTGAAAGATGTGTCTACAGCTGGTGGTGTTCGCCAACCGTTTTAGGCATGACTCACGACCCTGCTTAATATAAATAACACCACTATGTGCTCTCATTGTTTGTTCTCTTCTAGGCTCAAAGTCCCAGAGTGCTTTGTGGAATGCCATCACGGCAGGGATGGGGATCAAAGGCAAAGAGCAGAAGGCACCCCTGAATGACCCACGGAGTCCCGAGGAGATTCTGGCCGAGGACCTTCCTGCCTCAGATGAACCAGATGCTACAGAGAAAACTGCTGTCAGGTTTGCTGCTGTCAGCCTGTCTCACCTATGATGCCACACACACACACGCACACACACACACACTAAAAAAGCTACTGCTTGTTATTTGCTAATTATCATGAAGATGATCTGAGTCTGGATGCAGGGAGACATTGACAGCCGTGTCCAGCTTATTATCCCTCAGTGGAGTCATTTGCATTTTGCTAAAAACCTTTTCRAATATAGCACACAAGCCAGTGTTTACTATAGACATCAGTCTGTATTTATTATGTATATTTAGTGAGTTTGAGTATGAGGTTTATTACCAAACCCTTGCTTGTTGCCAAAGTGTCAGTTTGACATTTAGTTGTGATTCATTCTGTCACACACAGATGTAGCTGCTGTGTGTTTCTGCTGACCTCCAGGGACACGGTCATGATTCCACCTGGATAATAAGAGTGTAAAAATATTAATTTGACACAAAACCATAAAAAAATAGACCAGAAACTAGGACCAGGTATGTGAGGAGTACTGGAAGCAGTCTAAATGAGGAGCAGTACCTTGGAACAGTGAAATAAGAGAAAACAAACTATAAAAACAAATTGCAGAATAAAAGCAAAGAAATAAGAACAAAATACAAAATAAAAGTCTTTAAGTTAATTAATTTTGCAAATTAAAAGAAATAAATGTGCAAAAAGTCAAATCTCCAGTTTATTGAAATAACTCAGATCAAGGCTGTTCATGGAAAAGGACGATTACGTGCTTTAACCTTAATCACAGTCCTCCACAGTCTCATAATTCTCTACTTTATTGTTTGGAAAATCCCTCTAAAGCCAGGGATGACTCCAGCCACACTAACTGTGGTTAATGGAGGATAAATCCATTGAGAGTTAGAGRGATCTGCAACCAAATGATAAATGGCAAGATTATGGTAGAGGGTGATTAAGTGACCATGGAACCAACAGTAATCCCTGAAATGACGYAACAACATTGTCACCTCCCCAACCTCCTCCTGTCAGTAATAATTATACTTTACTGGTTAATGGGGAATGAGCRGAGGATTTGTAACAAGATTACTGATCTGGCTGGTTAACTTTTATTATAAAACTGACTCTTTATCATTTTAGCCTTTTCAAATCTGTTGAATGGCACCCTGATTCCTCAGATTTGCAGCTGAAATCGTTTTGAGATCACAGCAACTCGCACAAATCTCAGTGCACACTCAGTCGCCCGGTGAAGGCCCWCAGTGCAGTGTGGTACGAACACGTGCTGACTCATCTGTGATGTTGATGTCACGCTGTTGTTTCTGCTCATTAAGAATTTCTGATGCATTTTAAAACCCTAGCTAGCTGCTGGATGAGTTATAGTGTGCTATCATCCAGAAGGTAAAACCTGTGATGTTTTATTTAAGTCGTGACATTAATACTATTGACTGATGGTGAGCCTGGTTTTAATTCCCCTCATTAAATCAGCGTGCCGCTCGTTCATGCGAGCTATAGGCCAGAGCAGCTCTCAGGAAGCAGGTGGAGGAGCTGCTCCATAAAACCTTGTTAATGTTGATGGTTACTGGTGTAGTCACGACTGATAAGTTGCATTTGCAGTCATTTTATTTACTRTTGTAAACAAGCTGTAATTGAAATGTCATTTAAACGTTCTCTGTGTAGAGCCGTCGAGTGAAGCAGTTTATTAGCTTCAGTCTTCTGCTGATAAAGTTGACGGTCCTTTCAAATATCAGGAATATGTGTATCATCATTCTGACCAGCAGTTAACCTTTTACAGAGCTCAGTTTGTTAATCAAATCACTGGATTGGATGAAATAGAAATGACATGACTAAAATAATTAAAACAAATTGTTTTGTGTTCCAGAATAATTAATTACTGATTTGTTTATATTCAGTGTTTATAGGAAACCAATGTTTTATAACATCTTAYAAAAACTGCATTCACAGCATCAACAGGATTTAAAATGAGTTTTAATGATGAGATAAAAAATACATTGTTATATATTCTGTTATATATACAGTAATACATTATTGAGTATTTTTTACATCATAACAGATTGTTACTTTGTTAATAAGTTTGGCATTTTTTTCACAGGCGGGGGTGTAATTACTGTCCACAATGCCGATGTGTCTCAGCCTCGTACATAAAATACTATTTTCTTTTTAATCATTCCTAAAATCAGAGCAAATACACTGCAGGAATTTAACATACAAGTGAAAATAGATCAAATAAAATGGYGATGCAGCAAATTATAGCAATGTAAGAGCCCTTATCAAGAACAAAACAATTGTTTTGTTGTAATATTTAACAAAGTTCTTATGTGTTGTTGACAAAACAGTAAATTAAAAGCAGAATCAGTGGGACGTGGTAAACATCCCAAAAACACCCTGTTTCTCTGCTTTTTTGTTGCTGTGATAGCTTAACTATTACACAAATAGGCACTGTGGACGTGGTTAAACTCCAACTCCTCTGTGGTCAGCTTTGAAATTTATCCGATGGTTAATTGGACGCTGTGTGCTGCCGTGCACTTTGCAGCTGATTAAGGCRGCTGTCTCTAATGTGGCAGCCCACTGTCTCTGAATCTGACCCCTCATTTGGCTGCAGCAGCAGGGTCACGGACCCCCACCGACATCCCCCGTGAAGCAACAAGCTCCATCATAGCCTCAGTAGCCCACTAATGAGGCTCGGCTGGTCAGAGTGACTGGAAGCACGCAGAAAAATGGCAAAGCTATTGATCGAAATAACGCGGAAATATCCTCACAGTTCTGATGTTAAAGATCTGCTGTATGACACGTGATGCTAAACATTAACAGATAAGACCTTTAAGCGCTGTTATCATGATAAAAACTCATGGAGCTCAGTGAACAAGAGGATCTCACTAGAGTTGTTAAAAATAGATTATTGCCTAAAACCTTCCACTTTTTAATGATTGACTGAAGGGAGGTAAATATTCTTTTTAAGAATCTTTATTTTAATATGCACCAGTGAGGAAAAGAATAGCAAATATTTTGTTATTATATTGTTAATA
>NW_013952592.1:765305-776465 GCF_001266775.1 Austrofundulus limnaeus
GTTTTGATTTTTAATATATTTTTATTACGCAAGCAGGACTGAAACAAGCCATATTTTATAAGGGGATTTTTTTTCAAGTCTGTCCTACACATTACATTATGTTTCCTGACCTCATTCTATTATAGTCAAACACTTTACCCACATACCAGCTTTTAAATTCAATACATGAATTTCAATCCACTCACCCGTGACACAAGTTCCCCTCTCCTTGCAGCCTCTGCCACTGCTTTAAACAGATCCTATTGTTGGATTAATACAGTAATAGGACGAGAGCAGTCACTGGAAGGCGTGTACAGTAGGTAAAGAGGGAGAATATTTTTGACACACCAAAAAGTTATTGTTTTTTTTTTTGAGTTCAGAAGCTCCAAACTGTGTGGCTCTTTTAGAGTTTTAACTTTTGTTCATGTAAACATGGTTTAAACCCAAATCATCTTTTTACTAATTCACATTATTTAAAACAGGATTTCCTGCTTTTCTCTTCACACAGTGGATGCATAACAAAGGTTCAGCTTTTAGGCTTCTGCCCTGAAAGCCTTGGTCCACTCTGACTCTGACTCTGAAAAGTGGCAGAGAGCAAAGCAGTGCTCCGTTCTTTGTCTGAAGCCAGCCAAACCGGCCACTAGGTAGGCATGATGCCAGTGTGTTACATGGTAGATTAGTCATGGGAGAAAGAGCTGGACTGTAAACAAAACATGCAGACAGTTCAGAAGAGGCTAACTGCCTTTAGCGCTTTAACTAGCAGACCAAGCTATATTAATCCTGTCATTTATGACTGAAGGGAATGAACAAAAACAAATATTCTACATGTTTTGTTAAGAGAACCTTATTCTTTAAGGCTAATCCTTGGTTTGAATGTATGTAAACACATCTGATTTTTTTATCTTACAATGAAATCAGGCCAATTTAAATCTAAAAGTTTTCACATGTAAATGCTGCACAAAATAAGTGCTTAAAAATTTACTGTACTTGCCAGTTTTATCAAATACTGGTTATAATACCACATAATTAATGTAGACAGAAGGATGGAAAGATCAGCAAACTAATGAGTTATATGAAACTTCTGGTTTAGACATTTTTAAAAAGGTTCAAATAAATTAGTTTGCTCATTTATTTATAAAGTAAAAAAAGATTAGAATAAAACTTTATCGAGGTAACATTCACATACTAAATTACTTAAAGAGGTTATTTGAAGTGCAGAGTTGACAAACTTGACAAAGACAATATACTGCCAAAATAAGTTGAACACCCAAATCTGCAGATATTTGTACTTGTGTGTTGGTTGGATTAAGTCTTTGTTTGGGTTTTGTAGTCTGTATTTAGCCTTTGGTTGCTTTCCAAATGGCACCCACTTCCAGAAGCTGTTGGTGTCTGACTAATAGGCTTAAGGAGCTTGTTCCTCYACCTGTTCTGTGTGAAAAGATAATAGTAACACTGAATAACTGAGGATRTAGCAAACCACTTAAGGTTAAAAGGTCTATAAATACATTTGAGTGGCCTGAAATGAGTCTGTAGTTGACCAGTTAGTAAACAGCGTCAGCAGAAAACAGCATTCAGAAAGCCTTTAGTCTGTCAGAGTTCTTTAATACTGAAATCCTTGGAGTTGCAGTGAGGATGACTGAGTCCAAACTTTTAAAGAAAACATCATTAAAGCTATAGTTAACAACCCACCATGTCAGTGATATGAGATTTAGAAGAAACAAACATCACAGGTCAAATAAAGATCTGACTTTAAATGCCTTGAATGTCTTGAAATGTTTATGACCATCATTAAATCATGTGCAGTGAAATTTACCATAAATAWATTTTAGGCAGCTGAGGAGTTGTTGAGCTATCTCAGCATTGTTTTTTTGTTTCTTTCTCTGCCAGAGCAGAGGACTGAGAGCCTGATTTACACTTTTGTTGTTGCCAAATACCTGCAGTGGAACTCCAAGAAAAATACCAATCCTTGTTTTTTACAAACACCCTGAGTTGGAGTAAAAACCTGAATCCTCTTTTAAACACAAGTATAAGAAAAAGCCTATGATTTTGTAACAATCAGACTCTCCAGTCTGATTGTTTCCGTCTCACCTCAGTCCTCACTTTACGCATTYAATCACCTCTGACCCACTGTCATCTGTCTTGGGAGCAAAGTAATAGGATCTCTATTATAAAATGTGTTTCTCCAGTTCTGTAATGCTACAAAGGAAATGCAGCTTTATGGCCCAGTGCCCTCTGTTTCTCCAGCCCATCTTTGTATCTCCACTATCTCGGCACATAAAGAGAAATAAAGTATAGATGAGAGGATCTTTTTTTGATAGATGATCTCCAGCAAAATGTGATCATTACTGCAAAGGCGCTTGCTATTTTGATGCATAGCTATCCTTATCAAGCGGGCCTGTAAATTTAGATGAGATTTGAATTTTTCATGTAGCTCCAAATGGCTGTGGCTGTTAACGTCCTGATTTGGAAGTGTGAGCTTTGATGGAGTCTGAATACATCAGCGAGCACACCTTGCACATTTCCTGCAGGTCCTTCTTTTTAGACTCAGAAAACAATTTATTTTCAAGTCTTTTAGTGATCTCGTGAAAGCAGTTATTCATTATAAATACGAAGTGTTGCTTCATCAGTCTAGAAATCATGTAATATATTTTTCATTCATGTAGAATAAAGTTTTTAATTGTGTTTTCATCCTCAGTTATTCATCACAGAATGTGTTTGATCTATCTTTTTTTTTAAGATCTTGTCCTTGCTCTGGTATTTACTCTCGATTTTTCCATCAGCTCACTCAGCAACAATGAAAGCCGGTACAAATATAAACAASAGGAAAGGCCTTTGTGTGTTTCTAAAATTTAACTGAGTGCTCAACATTGGTGCATTTTCTCAGATTAGTGGCTCCCATGAACTCCCTCTGCAGTTGTCAGTTTACTCCAAAGATTTTCTGAGCTCTTAGATGCAAAGTCTGAAAACCACATCTCTTTAAAGACGGTGATATTTTGATGCTGCTAATTCTTACAGAAGTTTTATTTTCTGAAAATAAAGAGTGGCTAAAAATATCATGTCACCCTTTTAGCCATTTTAATAGAGATCAAACTATTAAAAAACAGCATGGAACTTGACTAGATCAATAAAAACAGAGTTCTTGTTGTCATAAATTATTCTCATCATGTCCACAAGAATATCTGAAATCTTTCATCTGGTGTTTGATAAATATTAACTAATTTCTGTTCATTAAAAACACATTGTTCTAGGATCCTGGTCCTGCATGCTGCGCTTGTTTTGTGGGGAAAAGGACAGCATGTGGGATTGTGTTTCACAGAGGTCTGGATTTATAAAACAGGGCCAACCACAGGACTCACACTGTGAGATAAACAAGCAGCTTATGAGAGCAGAGACAGAGATAAAGACAGAAGAAGCACTCTGAAAAGGGGTGGCAGTGAAGTTGGAAAACTCTGAGCTGAAATGTAAAAACTCACATTTGGCTGTATGACCCGTGTGTTAGCACACGGCTGGTCCAATCACCACTTTTAAAAAGTTGGCTGGATTGAGATGACATAGTTAGTTTCTTGTTATAAAATCAATCCAGTTTGTCTTTGTAATTTGGACACTGTCCGTCCTGCACCGCAGCGTTGACTCGTGTGTCTTTCGGTACGTTATAAAATCTAAACTGTGACATTTTGGCATTGGAACTTTCAACACAATGCACCAACAAAATCACTTGCTTTGTCAGAAAACATCAGTGCATTGATATTCCTATCAGAGAGTACAGCCCTGGTTTTACTTTGTGCTTTACTTCCTACTCTTTGTTTTCAGAGTCTGAATGACCACATTCAAAAGTCCTAAAAACACAAAAAAAATCAGGAATAATACACAGTTAAATAATGAATCTTCTAAAGCACTCACTTTGACAYAAAAGGTGTTCAAATGTTTAAATGATTTTAGGAGGTAAAAACAATCAGAATTTGATTTAATTTTTATAAAGGTTATTTTTCTTGCAAGTTCATTGTTCATGCAATCCTTATTTTTCATTATTTCTTTTGTTTTTTTGTTTTGATTCAGTGAAGTTAATTAGAAATTTGACCTTTTATCAAAAGGGAGGCATCACTTTCTATCTTCATTTGCACCACTGCCTCTTCATTTGCACTGTAAACTTTCTTCATTCATGTTTGTTTGCCTCTTTTTCAGGATTAACACATTTCTAACCATGATTAGCTTTTCTCACTGTCACACCTACAGACGACATGCTACATGAGATGCTAACCCAGTGCACGGCAACAGTCAGATGTGATGTCTYTTTTTTTTTTTTTTTTTTTTTTTTTTTTTTTGCCTGCGGCCAGAGGTCTCCTGGGGCCAGCATAGTTCCACAAAAAGGGACAAACATACTGGGGGGGTGGGGGGGAGTGGATTCAGGACAGAAAAAAGGGGAAGAAAATGGAGTGATGGAAAGAAAGTGACATGAATGAGTGCACCTTTGAGACCACCAGTGGGCTCTCAGCACTCAGGCACAGCCCTCTGCTGCTCTGTCCTCACAGAGGACACATCTCAGAAGATGAAAGCGAGAGCCTCTTTGAGGTGGTGCCCCAGCTTTATCTCTACATCCTGCATCAAGTAATTGAAAGACCTCAGAGTGAGGAAGGGGCTTGGAGGAGTGGGGAAGGGGGTGAACAAACTTGAGGGGGAGAAAAATGACATAAGATGCTTAAGAACTTATTTGTTCAGAATACATGTCCAGCATTTAGAGTTTGTATTTCTATTAAGTGAAAGCAAAYGCCTTTAGATGACCCTGCTGAGGTTTTAACACACGCACGCTGTGTCACTTTGAATATGTTTTCTTAGAAAACCAACTTAAATATGAAACTGACATTAAAATAAAAAGCTATTTGTGTGCAGACATCAAATAAAAAGGCCTGTGGGTCTTGACAGTGTTTGTTTTTGTTGAGGTTGAATATGAGGCTCCTAAATGCACTCAGTGGATGAAAAATAATCTCTGTCAAATTGTGTCACTGCTCTGCCTGCATGCAATTTAATCCCCTTCGGCATGGCTTATAATATGTTGTTCAGCTAAAGTATTACATGTTACAGTAAGAAAAAAACATAGATGAACTTAATGCTGTTTGCAGCAAAGGATTCTTCAGTTTAAATTTGCTGGATGATGCTCACTTTAGAATTCTCCATTAAAAAAAGAAAAGATTTATCTAAAATGTTTATTTTTTCAGGTTTTTATAACATTTGAAATTTTTAACTAGAAAATTATCCTGAGTCAATTCCCCTCTCAGAGGTTGTGCCCTCTTGTCCTCATTCACCATCACCACCACCCCCTGCAGTTTTCCACTGGATGAAACAGAACGTGGGTTCTCATTAACGCTCAGACTCCTCCCACTCTTTGACTGCTGCTGTTTTKTTTATTTATTTATTTTTCTTTCCTCCTCCCGCCCTTCTTGCGTGGAGAGCTTGAGCGTTAATCCCGGATTGCGYTGCCCTACCATCTGCATCCCCGTGGTTGCTGGGAGAGCATGGCACGGCTCCAGGACCCCTGTGCTCGCTCAGGAGAGAAGTGAACGAGCAGCAGAGGCAGAGAGGGAGGAAAGAGGTGCAGTTTGGACTGTTTCACCACTGTCACAGCTGGTCGAGCCGCACTCAGAGTTGTTCAGTTTCACTCACACACACTCTCAGAGAGACAAGGGGAGGATGGCAGACGGTTTGTTGCAGCTGCGGTTGCAAATCTGAGAGGTGGAAACCTCGGTGACATCCTGGGTTTCACCACATCGCAGCCCTCTCTCTGTGCTGGGTCTTCCTTTTCGCTCGCACATAGCAGGGATTTAACTTTTTGATTCTTATCAACTTTTTAATTCCATCCTCTGCTGTGTCATCTGGAACTCTCTCTGATATGGAGTCTCCTACCAAAGAGATTGAGGAGTTTGAAAGCACTGCCTTGAAGTACCTCCAGCCAGAGCAGATTGAGAAGATTTGGCTCAGACTCAGAGGACTGTGAGTATTTCCACTTTTTCCTTTTCTTGACAATAATTTAAAGTAAACAAAATTATGTGCTTCAGCATTTTTAAACTAAGCTGTTTGTCACAAAATGAAGCACTGTTGTTAATGTAACAAATAGAACCAATCTAACATAGATGTTGAGTGGGACCGTCCATTCATGGTTAGTTAAGTATAAAAGAAGCTCTAAACCTGATGAGAACACCTTAGAAATGTTGAAGATTTTCATTATAGACAAAAAGTTAAGATATGTCTATCAGAGATGTTTAACTTGAAATTTTGTTATTCCTGTTACCTTCATCTGTGCCTTTGTTTGGCGTTATTCTTACGTTTGCGCATTCATGTCACCTCTTCTTCACCCAGCAAGACACGACTCTCCTTGAGCAGCACATTCCTTATTTTGTCAGCTTCTTTAGATAATAAGAAGTCAAACATCTTGCACTGAAAAATGTTTGCTGTTGTGAACCATGTGAATTTTTTTATGTTTCAATTTAACAAGAGCAAATGAATATGTTAAAAAAATCCACACAAGTCCTTCAGGTGAGTGAATTGAACACATTTAAACCAACAAGACAAGCATATTAAATACATCTTTGATTTGTGATTTTAGCTCTGTTATTTAAAAAAACTCTGCCTATTAAAGAGAACATAAATACATGATAATACCTTGTTAAATATTAGTCAGGGACGTGTTGAGTACCACTGTGGACTGATGAAAGCAGAGCATTGCTGTTAGGTTTTAAAGTGAAGCGTTGTGCTTAGAAACGAGAAAACACTTAAAATAAGAACATTGTTGTATCTATCAGTTAAAGTCCCAGCATTACTTAAAGAAATGCATGTCCACCACCAACCTAAATGTAAGCTAAGATCATCCTATAATGAGTAATGATGGAGTTATACCAGTTTTAGATGCCGAAGCAGTCAACCAACTGGGGAAAGATAATAGTGTTACTGTTAAATGGGTACCAGGACATGCTGGCATTTATGGTAACGAGAGAGCTGACTACCTTGCAAGAGCTGGCAGTCAGGCCCACTTTAAAGGACCAGAGCCTGTTATGGGTGTTTCAACAACAATCTGCAGGACTGCCCTACAGGCATGGATCAGACGTCAACACTCAATCCGATGGAGGGAGCTGAAGGATTGTAGACAGGCACGGGAACTGATAAACAGCCCAAATCATGGATTTCGAAAATCCCTTCTTGCCTTGACAAGGAACACTTTAAGTACACTGGTTGGAGTCCTAACTGGGCACAATCTGCTCAACCGCCATAAAATGGTGATGGGACTCCAAGACAATGGTCTGTGTGATGCCTGCGGCATTGAATCAGAGACCTCTTTGCACTACTTAGGCCAATGCTTGGCTCTGAGTAGTCTAAGGGAAAGAATTCTTGGAGACCCCTTTGTGGATCCCGAGAAGCTTAGAACACTGAGGGTTTCTAACCTGGTGTCCTTCATCCGAGGGACAAAAAGGTTTGATTAAAGCCCAGTATCTTTTGGGGAGAGCAATGGGCCCATTTATGAGGCCCCCGCTCACCTGGGTTGTACCCATCCCCAGTTACCATTACCATTACCAACCTAAATATAAGCTAAAATCATCCTATAATGAGTAATGATGGAGTTATACCAGTTTTGGTTGATTGTAAATGTTGTTAAACAAAATCTCAGGTGATATGTTGGCCCATGGAGCATGTTGTGAGTGTTAGTCTCAGCTACTACCACCTAAACTTTACCTCATTGGCTATACATTTTTGTAGGTCATTTTTGTTTTAGCAGTTGTTGATTAACTATGGCATCCTTCTTGAATTGGGCTAAGAGTCAGTCAGTTGTAAATATACAGAACACTGAAGGATTGCTTTGCTGAGAGTTTCGTTTAAATCCAGTGGCTCATGAGAAATTTTGCTAACAGAAAAAGTTGGCTACAGTAGTTGTTTGCAAAGCTTTGAAAACATGTTTTCTGCTATCAGTTAGTGCTCAAAGCAGGTGCTGGAATGACTCTAAGATTTAACCACATTTTACTACATACAGGATCTGTACAAGTTACTAAATTTGACTCCTTTCAAGTTTGCTAACGTCTCTTAACTGTGATGGAGATTTTAATCCAGATTGACTTTTAAAGTCTGTATACTTTCTGCAGATTTCATTCAAATCCATCCAGAGGTWAATATATTATCATTTTGCTAATACTACAAACAAATGGTCACAGGCACACAAACACTAACAAAAACATTGCTATCACCCATTTGCCTTCAGCGATGAACAATAAATGTGATGGTGACAGCAATATAGTTTGGACCTTCCAAACCATGATCYGTTTCTATCATTTATAGATTAAAAAAAATAATGAATTATGTCAGCAAATTATAAAAGAAACCATCGAGACATCAAAATGTGAAATGAATCCTAAGATAAAGTAATTTTTCAGAGACAAAGACAGTGAAAGCGTGAATAAATGATTGAAGAAGAATAAAGTAAATGTTCTGAAATAATCGAGTTAGTAGGAGGAGCTGAAGCAAGCAGTAAATTGTACAAAAAAACCCTCCATCTTAGAGATGAAGCTGTTTTGTACATGTAAATGAGTTCTACTAAAGTTTTTGTGTGGGTCTTATCAGCTTGTTAGATGTGTTGAGCTGCCACCTTTGCTAYTTAGAATAAGTTCACACTAAATACTAAAAGCAATGATTTTTTATGCCACTTAGAAACATTTTCTCAGTAAAATATTGAGAGCAATATACTTTTTGTCACCTGTTTCGATCATCTCTTTAACCTACTTTTATGACTTGTGTGTAAATTATCATGTAAAAGTTGTTGGTCATATTTATACAGAGAAATATAAAATTCTACATGGTTCACACACTTTTTAGGCACTAAGGTACTACTTAGTCACATCAGCCAACCAATCAACACCTTAATGGCCTTCCCTCTGGAGAAGAAAATTTTCTTATAACCCATTTTCTGATTTCATCATTCTTACTCAGCAGGGGGCAGAAACTGCTCTGTTGCTAGGAAAGGTTGCATTCTGAGAGGAAACCCCGTATACTGTATTGTGATAAACCTAGATGAAGTACATTTGACTTATTCCTTATAATAAAAAGCAACAGAGCTGTTCATGAGTTTTCAGTCCAAATTCTTCATATTAGTTATTTGTTGTATGTTCTAGTGTTTAAACTGTAGTGTTTCATTCATTCTATGATTAGTCATTGTTTTTCTGTCTTGTGTGAAAAGCCCAGCATGTATGTTCCTCTGTCGTCATCCTCTGCCACGTTTAGTTTCCTCGGATGATTTCATTGTCTCTTCAATTTGGTTACCATCATAACCATCTGTCTTTCTGGATAATTGTTGAATAGTGCGTCAGATGATTGTAATGAGARCCCATATTTTTCCCCTCCATCAAAAGGCTCTCACTGCATGCCAGAGATCATATTAGCCTTTTCATTCCACCGGCACATGTTGACACTGAACACAGGGACGTGTGTTTAACAGGAACAGATCATCGTTATGTAGAGTGTGTTAAAACTGAGCACAGTTTCACTCTGAGTGTGATATGTGGATGATAGATACTGGATGTGTGTTTGTATTTGATTTGCTTGGCAGCTGTGGGATTTATGTTACTGTCTCAGAACAGTGTTGAGCAAAGTGAACACAAATCATCCTCTAATAAGATAAGAAGAGCAGTTTACTTTAGAAAATTTTATTTTTTTTCTGCTGAACTTTTAAAGATGCAGTCTAAAACCTGGTGTACTTCTCTGTGCACGGCATGAAAAATGTGTTAACATTTTAAAATGACAAATGGTTTCAATGTTTTTGCTGCAACAGTAAGATTTCAGTCAATTTTTAATTATTTTAGATCAATCTGAAAACTCAATAGCTTTCTCTAATGAAAATCATTACTTCATTAATTACCTAATTGTAACAGAGAACTTGCTTAAGAAAAGGACTATGGTGGTTTGACCCAAGGAGATCTCAGGTGGACAACTGACAACACCTATAAAGGATGCGTTAACTGTAAAATAAAGCAAAAAATACTCAATAATTTACTCACTTGAGTTTACCCTGAGGTGCCAGGAAATCCCTTCATATAATATGGTGAAGCTTAGGCATTCCCCTTTTGAAATATAGGGGTGGGATTCCCGATGACATCACTTCAGACAAATAAAACTGAGTTTTCTAACAGGCATTCTCATAAACAAAACAAGCTTTGGTGCTAGGCCAAGTGATAAATTGCCAGATTTCAACAAACTATGTATCATTTTGAAGCTTTAAGATTGAGAATTTGAAAATAAGAAGATCTGAACATTGTAAAATTTCTCACTGTGACTCATTTTTCTGGAATGGGTCACAAAAACAATAATATAAATAATATTTAATGTGTATAAGATCATATAAAATGTTCACTTTGCTATTAAACACTATAAGCTCAGCATACTAAATCACATTAAATGGCCAATGAGGTGTGTTCAAATTGTTAAGAGGCACTGAAATAATAGCAAAGATGAACTTTTCTTTCAGGGAATTATTTGTGTTGCTAAATCAATAGCCACCWATGAATCATTCACTCAAGAAGTCTCTTTGATTCTTCTTTAATTGAAATTGCATTTCAGTCCATTAGGTGTTAAAAAGCAAACACAAATTAATCAAGATTATAATCATCAAAGGAATCAGTAGGGTTTTTATTTTTATTTATTTATTTATTTATTTATTTGGGAGGCGAGGACAGATTGGCCAGAAATTAAAAATGAATGAAACAAATGAAATTGAAAGTATTGTATGCAATGCAGATAAAAATAACTAAACAGACAAGCTCCCATCCATCCTAACTGTGTATTTTATCACACCAACAGTGTTCAATGTGAGGTTTTTACTTACTAGAAGCTTTATTTGGTTTTATTRGTTCTTCTGCTAAATTAAAATCTGAATATTGCCACCACCCATGACCAAAAACCAGTAAATCAGTACCAACCCTCCAGCCAGCCATTCAACAACCCCATACAATTAAGTTCAAGGTTACATTTTGCCCTTACTTTATTCATCTTTAGTCAGTAATTACAACACTTCCTTGAATTTTCTGACCCTTTTCAACCAGTGTCCCTCTCATGCTGAGGACATTACATCCATGAAGAGAAATGTGTGCGTGTATGTGTGTGTGTGTGTGTGTGTGTGTGTGTGTGTGTGTGTGTGTGTGTGTGTGTGTGTGT
>NW_013952592.1:778181-789130 GCF_001266775.1 Austrofundulus limnaeus
GTTGTTGTTGTTGTTGTTGTTGTTGTTGTTGTTGTTGTTCTGGTTATTAATGTTGCCTTTGTCTATCCTCTTCTGTTCTGCTTGGCAACTGAGAGTGTGTAGCTAAAGGAGTAAAGTTCAGCTTATCACACTAATGAATTCACAAATGTTGTGGGTCAGCTTGTTGTCATCACCAGATAACAAGCCCCTKAATGGATAGATATAATGACACAGTCTACTGTAAACAACACGCAGTGCTGAAAAGCCTGACAAACAGCTTGGATGAAGATGTTTTCTTCCTCATTAGGAAACTTTTATTGGTTTTGTTTTGTTAGAAATACTCGAGGGAAATCAAGTCCCCATTAAGTGGGACTTGATTTCATTTATTTACAAAGCWGAAAGCAGGAATTAATTAATGCCAGTGGACAGGGGGTAATGTAGATTTTGATAGTTTGCTTGCAATTTTACTAWAACCTGAAGCTTTTAGATCTTTTTTCAATGTGCTAATGTAACTTTAAGAATAAAGAATGCATTGCTATTAAATTAACTGTTCTGTACCTGTATGTTGATCACCACATTAATTATAGATCCAGGATTATTTAACAAAACCTTAATTAAACTTACAAAGTACAATTATCTATTGTTCAGCTCAGTAAACCATYGGTTTTAAAGATTTTTTAAAAAGTGAAAAGCGTACAGCAGATTTTTTTTGTTTCTAACAGACTCCGTTCCTGCTGTCGTCGTCACTTTTTAAAAAATGAATTAGAAAAACTATTTTGAATTATTCAGTTTATGTCAAAGACATGATTAGTTGCAGCAAATACTCCAAAATGTTTGAGTAGTTTATACTCAGTATTTACAACATTAGGATTGGGTTTTGGAAAAAAAAAAGTAACAAATCCTGTGGAAGTGATGTGCAAGAAAAATGGATCTGAGTCAACAAACATCTGCTAAACAGCCATTGCAATCACTTGCAGCTGACATGATTTCAAGACATTTATGTTTTGATGAATTAAAATAAAAAGCTAGAACTTCTTCACATTAGCATGCAACTAATTCAACTTTGAGTCTTGCATCATTTTAACTGATATAATGGCTCTAAATGAACATATGTAACAACTTGTTATGATGAAGCTAAAAAATGTTGAGAAAGCCCAACCTCGACACGGTTTCAAAGCATTTCCTTGCAAACTGTGGGACCGCCGCACAGTTAGGGTAATTGAACGGAACCCTGCTCATGCTACTTACTGACACAGTGTGTGGTGGTTCGGAGTGCCATAGAGGAARCTGTTGGAAACTCGTTCGCTCTCCCTTTTTACTGCCTCCCTGTGCCGCTCGCTCGCTCTCCTCTGGGTGGGTGAGTTCCTGTGTGGAGGAGCTGGGTGATTGACAGCTCCATATGTGTCTGTGTAATTACGGCTGGGCTAATTGGCAGAGAGGAGCACTGGGACATTGTCATTACTGACACACCAGGACAACCCCTTACACATGCAGATACAGKGGGAGATAGCCCTCTTCACAGCGGGAGGCATAGAGCAACGGGAGAGGAGTGTTTGTGTCAGGGTTTGGATGAAGAAGGGGTTAAGAACGATTGAAGTATGGCTCTAAAACAATGCAGTCTGTTTATGTGTAAAATATGATCTATATCAGTTTGCATTTGAATGAGCCTTGATAGCACATAAAGATAAATGTGTAGCTTCTCTTGTGATCTTTTTTTTTTTTGACAGTTTTGTAAATCCCACCTCCCTTAGTTACTGTTGCTACAGTGCAGGCGCTCTCTTCAGAGCACGTATATGCAAATGACTGTGGTAATAACGGCAGATTGCCATTTATGAATGTTAGTCAGATGGATCAAAATGACTTTTTTTTGTCTGTTAAAAACACTTTTTTTCTCTGCCATTACTGAAACTAATAAAACTAGCATTGTCATGTTTTTAAATTATTTTATCATGGTGGATTGTTTTATATAGTTTTACACATTACATGGTGGAGAGTCGCTGATCAAGAGGGAATGAAAGTTTAGTCATCATTTAAAATCAGACCATACAGGATTTCTTGTATTGACACTTAAGTCAGAAATGTATGTCTATTACTATTTGCATGCAATGTCTGTTATATCTTTCATTATTTAGATAATTTGTCTAGTTTCCTTGCAGAGTTTGATGATGACAAATAACCACAAAATTCCTGCAGTCTTTTGATAATACAGCAAGGATCAGTTAGCTACCACACAAAACGGTCACCAAATGAATAATAAATAGAAAAGTTTGAAAATTGTTCTGCTGTTGGAGCTAGTATAACAGCAAGATCATGAAATTAGAAATACAACTGATAATTTTTTTCTCATATTGAGGCAAAAATAAAGTCGTGGCGAGAAGGGGAGACATCGTCACATTGAGAGTCACAAGGAACAATTGAACTGTTAGAAATAATGTTAGTAATTGGGGGCAAACTTGGTCATTGGCTGCTTTTCAAGTACCTCCTATTAAAGGCCATTAACTCGAGCCTTTCTGTGCTTTTCCTGTGATTCCATTTGTCAGGCACCGACTACTGGGCTATTTACTGAAAATGATTCATCTGGGGTTGCTTTTATTGGTTTTATGTTTGGGTTAGCTGCCACAAATGCAATCACTTCTCATAAAACAAACCAATAATGATGATGATTGTGCTTGAGCAATGAGTCATAAATAGAGATAATTAATCACTATAGATACCATACCAGGGCAACACATTTCATTTATTTTGCCTGTATTATAAATCTCGTATACTGTATTGGGATTAATTGTAACATGTTATCCTCGTGTTTGTGTGAGTTTTTTCCAGGTATTCCAGACTTAAGTTGAGTTCTGGTTTGTTTCAAAGTTCAGTATCCTGAATCATCATATGGCTTTTTTATTGTCTTACTTTGGTTTTCAGCACAGACACATTAATGTGTCTTTTGCTTTTTGTAACAATCTGTTTTTCTCCTCTCACTCTTTTCACCAAATCACCTATTCTCGCCAACAACCTGATGATCAGATGGATACTAATTACCCAACTCAAACAAATCTTCAAGCTTGGACTAATTACTTTCGTTTTCTTTTTCTTTTTCCCTTTTCACTGCTTGTGCTTCACATCAGGTGTTGTTTTTTTAAATAACCAACTCAGTTAATGTTAATCATTCTCGATCACATTTTTTTTAAAATTGCAACTCAGAAGCTTTTTGGAATTTGGGCCTCTCTAAACTTGCATAAAAAAACAGAAAACATACAAGATGCTTGATGTTCAAACTTTGCACATGTTAATATTTCACAATCACATGCAACAGACTCAAGCATCAAGTGAGTTTATTATTGGGATCCATCTTTTTTCCTGGACATTCTCGGCATGTTTTGGAATTTTTGTGCTATTTTAACAATTTATATATCAAACGGTTTAGCTTGGTATTTCAGCAATTCGTACTTTTAGAAATATTTAACTTTTTCAGCCTTGTTTTTCTCACTGAAAAAGAATCGAGTGGTCTTAAAACCCTTCAAAATGTTCATAAATATGTACTGCACTTTTCACCTTTTGTTCAGTTTCTGCCTTTTTTTTAACTTTTTTGTGCTAATTTCAGCTTCCTTCTGCCTCTATTTTTGTGATTTTAGCTTTTTTCTGACCTTTTAGTCATTATTTTGTCCT
This sequence comes from Austrofundulus limnaeus, assembly GCF_001266775.1. Classification (NCBI taxonomy): domain Eukaryota; kingdom Metazoa; phylum Chordata; class Actinopteri; order Cyprinodontiformes; family Rivulidae; genus Austrofundulus; species Austrofundulus limnaeus. The sequence goes on from NW_013952592.1 coordinate 781,821, forward strand.
TTTCTGCTAATTTCCAGTTTGTGTGCTCTTCAGCTGCTTTCTGCAAATTTCAGCTGTTTTCAGTGATTTTAGCAGATTTTTAGCCAAAATTAGCATTTTTAACAAAATTCACCTGTTCGTGATAATTTTAGCTTCTTACTGCTTAATGCAGTGAACATGTTCTCTTTCTGTTTGTGCTCATTTCAGCAATTTCAGCTACTTTTTTTAGGCTAGTTGTAGCTTTTTTTTAGCTATTCAGCACAAATCTTTCAGCTTTAAGCATTCCCACTGCATTTTCAAAGACAATGCAAAATTTCTAGTTGTTATAAGAATTAATATTTAAGACTTTTTTTGCATTTTTGACTTAAAAATATTCCTTGGCTCACTAAAATAATAAGTCAAGCCCAAAACTGTGAGTCCAAAAAATTGTGCATATTCAATTTACAGTAAAAAGGCTTCTACTCTGATTGTTTTCCCGTTTGCTTTCCTCATATACCGTACATTTTTAATTAAGTGTATTGCTATAATAGAGATTGCTTTTAAAGCCTAAATGGCAGGCTTGTCAGGCCATGGCAAAGATAAGACTGGCTTCCATGATGCCAGGTTTTCCGGTCTGCAAAATCATCTTCTTCAGGCTGCCTGCAGGAGATGATATTGCATGTTTTCCCTTTTAATCTGGTTGTTTATATCCACACTCCCTCAAACCATCCCACCTTCAAGCTTGTCCCTGCTGGCTGTTTGTCCAAGTGGTACAAGCTGATATGTCAAGCTGTTTGTTAGCAACTTTATATTTTTGGAAAGAGTGAAAATATTCAGTGGCTGTGTGATAATATGAAAAGAGACCATGTGCATTCTCTAGTGTTTTGTATGCTGAACGTGTGTACTCGTGTGTGATGGCCTGCAGCCACCTTTGCAAGTTTTATATATATATTTTTTCTTTTCACTCAGGCGTCTGCTCATTCATCTTGTCATTTCTGCCCTAGTAAGAGTCACAGTCCTGACATTTACAGTACATGTTTGAATATATCTAAGCAGTGTTGTAAATTTGAATCAAAACTTGTTCTTTTTTCAAAAGTAGCTGAAGAAAAGGGAATATTTTTTCTCATATATGTTTGTGTGGTTTAGTTATTCAGATTGATTACCTCTATAATAAGCACATAAGGATTAAAAAAGACAAAACAAAACTGATGTTTATGATATGGACAGTCCTGGAGCTAAACTCCAATCTCTGAATTAGGAATTGTGGAGAAAATTCTTTGCTGTTAGAGGAAAGTTGTGCAGATAACAGTCTTATGTAGTCATATGCTGACAGAGTTCTTATACTAAATATTATCTAACACTATTTAAATGCCATTGTTTGCATGTTTGTGCTAATATGCATTGTACCAGGTTATAGAAGTGTAAGGAAAACGTCAGCTGTTTTGGAGCTTTATATCATGTTGTTGTGCCATTCTCTCATCAAAAATATACCCAGAGTGTTGCTTTGACTCATTCATGCATGTTTGAGGAAATCCTTGAATCTCCTGTGCAAGCCTGGCCCTTGCCTTCCTACGCAGTTCCACTCAATTCAAGTTTCGCTTCACTGCTCCATCTGGGATTTCTCCCATAGACAAGGATTTCTTTGGGAGCATTTCATTCAGCCCAATCAGAGAACAGAACGTCGATTTTCTGTGCAGTGTCTGCTAGTTAGTTTAGCATACGGCAGTGGAGGAAGTGAATAAAGCCAGTCCGTGTTGATAAGGCTTCCAAATTAAATTAAATTTGTCCGACAAAGCCTGCAGCTCTCATTTACAGTTGTCTCGTTTGGCTCGGTACTTTTCTCCTCTCAGTAGGGTTGTTTACAGTGCACGCAATTTCCGGTTAGCTTCTTAGCTTAGCCTCCTTCACAGTGGAGCTGGCACTTGCGGCCAACTGATCTAATCATTTTAAACTTCAGCAGAGGCCACGCCTCCAGCAACAATCGCTTCTCTACAGCCGTGAGTCCAGACCCTCATACGGCACAAAGTGAAGGACAAGGGTCTGGTTTTTACTAGGCTAGTGGTAGCCATGTGGAGCTGCCTAAATGCTGGTACAAAGTACCACCTATTTATACAAAGCTCCTCCCTGGAGCTCAGTCTGCAGCTGAGATGCGCCCCATAGAGCACCCCTCCTCCCGAAGCATTGTTGTGAAGATGTGCTGAAGTGGGAGTGTCAGAAAGGGTAGGAGGTTATTAAAGAGACAGTGGCCAATTTCAAAGCGTTTATATAGGCTATGATGCAAAGTCAATTTTATTTTTGATATAAACAGCATTTTCATAACAACTGAAGGTAACATAGTTACTTAATTGTGGTATAGAATTGAACCAAGTGCCTGGAAAATACATAATAACCCCCCTACCACCCCACCACTTAAATACATCATGAACCACTGCATGGATTTTAATTAAACTTTCAACAAGTAATCTTAGGTGTACTACTCAATAAGATTTGGAGTTAATTTATTTAAAGACAGCCAGCACAGCATGAGGTGAGTTAAAAATTCTATCTCCAGTCAATTTTACAGCTATTGAGCTAAAATTTGATGTGGTCATTACTGAGAGACATTAACAACACATACTCTATTATGCATGTGACACTGTGCATAATGTTTTTTTTTTAGTTTGACCAAAATGTCTACAATTTAATCTTTGTTTAAAACATGAATTGTGGTGAGTGATAAGCATTCCTCCAATCCTAGGCCTTTATGGATAGATGTAAATATTTAGGTATGTGAATAAACATTCCACTGTCCTCTGTGGTGTTATTCATAAAAGGGAAGCAGAAAGTCCTTCCATTATCGGACTCAGGAATCTGCTTTCTCTCACCTTTTTTTCCCCCCAAAACTCTATTGGAAACACTTGACTAAACATCCTCTCCTGAAAATAAATTGTGGTCACAGTAGGTCACTGTTATACAAATACATTCATGAGGAATGAGAGTAAATCTTTTGTGCAATGGCATTTTTTTAGAGATCATAGTAGTAGTGCATGTTAACTACCCACCGTATGCCATTTAGTCCTGACTAGAAATGTAAATAAAACATGATTATTAGATTAAACAGAAAATAATCTGGAGTGAAAAATCTCACAAGAAGTTGTGGATCCTCACCAGAATTTTGTTAAAAACACACAAGACAAACTTGAGCAATTTTCTAAAATTTTACAGACTTTTGTTATTTTTAAAATGCAGAGAAGACAAAAGGAATTAGCCCATATTTAACATAAGTTTAATTTGAACAAACAGAAAGTAAACATGATGATTTGAAACACCATCATGACTCAACTCTTACGCTGACTGAGTTGAATTGTTAGAAATGTTGGATAATTATTGTTTCACGAGTTATTTTTGTGTAATTAAAATGACTTCATGTCACTGAGCATTTGTAAAGCAGTGGGTGTTTACTACACTTCAGCCATCTTACTGGAGCAATTATATTACGAGTGGTCTATCTGAACGCATAATGAATCCCACTTTTATTCAACACAGTGATGCAACTGTAAGCAGATGTTTGTACAAGTGTATATTAGAGCAGGAGGTCTACCACAGAGTGCTCTTCATTAGCAGACTCTCATCAAACTGGTTGCATCGAATTAAGAGCACCCCCCCTTCCCAGTTCGACAATCTTCAGTAAACGAGTGACTTTCAGGGAAACGGCAAAGATATGAAAGAAGTAAGGAGTCTCTTCTGAGCTCAGCAATCCTCTCATCTCTGCTGTTTGTGCCTGCTGAACATAATTAAGTGTAATTAAGCCTTAAATAGAATGCTGCTTTTTTGGTGTTTGTTTGAGACCCATGGCATAAAAAGACTTAAACAAGTATCTGCATTTAGTGGAATTGCCTTTTAATTAACGTTATAATAGAAATAGATGTAATGCATTCACTGTGATGCTTTGCACATTTGTAGAACTTGGTGCAATAACAAAATCCAACTATCTTTAGAAGGTTTGATGTCAGATTTCTATGATTTTGGTTCCTAAAGAATCTTGGATTAGCTGAAGTAAATAACAAAACATACATATAACTAGAAACAGCACAGACTAGAGCTGGGCGGTATGACCAAAATTTTATATCACGGTATTTTCAACATTTACACCGGTTCGACGGTATTTGACTGTATTTTTCTTTTCATCACAGCTCATCTGATAATAAAATGTACAAAAACTGCTTATTGACTTTTTTCTTTTACTGTACCTCTGTCTGTGTTGTTGTTTCCCTCCTCTGTGTGTTTATTCTCTGACTGGTGGTTGGAGACAGTAGTCACGCATTTTGGTCCAATCGTGAAGGAGGAGGGTTAAGAAAAGATTATGATCGGGTTTATTGTTTTATGTTATTTAATAAAGCTTATCAGCACGACTCACCTTGCACACCAGTCAATTCCATTTCCACTGCAAACTACTTCCTCCGGTCTTTTCACAATAGAACCACGTTAAGTCTCCATCACCATAACGTCTCCATATTAACTAACCACACGTTAAATCTAACCATGCACATCACCGAAGAGGTGTTTACTACATTCAGCAATGGCGAAAACAGGATGTATTTTTAAACGTCAGTCAATATAAGCAGCGGAATCGCCACCCACTGCTGCAACAAGCCGCTCCAAACATTAGCATGCTAACACACGTAGCGGTGCTGCGAGGAAAAATATCCCCTGGGAAACAGTTCACTGGCGGCCACGACGAAATGTTCCGCACGTGTTCAGGCTATTTAAACCAGTATGTCCGGTATTCAGAAAATTCATATCATAAAAATATAACAACCGGTATTCGGTACAAAATGGTATACTGCCCAGCACTAGCACAGACTGCAGAAATAAAAAAAAAAAATCAAAAATCTGATAAGTGAACACATTCAGGAGTTTTATTTTTATGTTTTCTTTGAAAGTTACAAATTGAAGGATAAACAAACCTAAAAAGCTTGCACATGTTTATTTGCTAATTCACAATGAAATGCTAGAATGCTAAAAGGCGTCCACACAAACAAAAAGCAGTAGTAAATGCTGGAATGGAACAAAAGAAATAATCCATGTTTTGGCAAAGGTGAGGGAATCCTGGTGGTCTGCCTTCCAATTCTAACAACATGAACACATCAGCTTTCTTCTTCCATCACCGTCTATTTTACTGATTAAACATGTCCTTTTGTGTGTGTTCTGCTTTAATGTGCCTCCTGATGAGGTAGAAGGACAAGAGAGAGAATGAACCAGTGCTAAGTAATTGTAATCAGGGAACACGTCAGTAAAGTTGCTGTTTGTTCGGTTCTGTTTGAGCAATCCCGGTTGGATCTGTAGATTTGTGCTGCTGAAGCCAAATTCTGTTCTGAAACCGTCTGCAACATCAGCAGAAATAAAGACTGATTAGAACAGGCTGCTTTTTCGCAGTTCTTAATAAAATGCTTGCTGAGTCAGAGACTGAGCTGGCAAAAGTTTAGAACCAGAGCCCAGATATCAATTTAACTTTTTATAATTAAAACTATAATAAAAACATCAAGAGACGTTTTTTTTGCATCTGTAACTTTTCGTATGCTCCTTGAATTATGCATGAAGAAAGCTTTTATTCACACTGATGTACATCTTCAACTAAGAATGAAACTCATAAGAGGAAAAGTAATATCCCTTCTCAAATGTAGTAGTTGTACAAGACGTACAGTACAGATTAAATGACAACCTTGATGTATGTAGGTGTTATCATCACTTTTGTTGCATCAAACTTGTTATTGCTAAAAATGAACCATTTGCATGTTCAAAACAGACACAATCAGGAGCCATTGTTGAGTGCATGTGTGCTTCAGAGTGCATTGGTTCACCTTATGTCATACCTGGAGAAAAAAAACTGTGTTTACAGACCTAATACAGAAGAAAACAGACTCACAACCAAAAAACTCCTCCTCCAACCTTATCTAAAAAATATACAGCACTTTATACAAAGGGTCTCAGTTGAGGGCCTGTGAAGTGTGTTGTCAGATTTTAAATGGATAAAATAGATAATCAGTATTTAATTTACTGTACTTGCTCATCTTTCAGAGAAAATCTTCAGTTGAAATCCAGTAAGATGATTCACAATCAAACAATACTAGGTGTTAATGTTTTTTTTCATATCCAAGAATGTGTGAACGTTTTTTGAATACACCCTGAATTTTAGCATCCTCACTTATATTTGGTATTCAAATGTTAACAGCAACAATAATGGGTGCTAAAAAACACTGCAGCTCCCATTTGTGAATCACCGTTCAGTCCACAAAGGATGTAGTAACGAGCTCTTTTCTGTGCATGTGTGTCACTCGTCTCTGTGTAAAGGGGCGCACGGCCAAGTGAAGTGCATTCTGATGTCCTTGTTTGTCCGGTTGAAGGACAGACTAGCGATGACCTCACTCACGACAGAGAGCCACTTTTCAGCCTTTATTGATTTTAGTTGTGCGGTTGTGTGTTTGTGCGACAAGCACAATTACACCAAGAGGTGTTACCATGACCCTTAGATCGCTATCCGTTTCACATTTTCTCCTGCGTTTTGAATCAAACTGCAGCTTTTCTGCACAGCTTTTAACAACAGTTTCTGTCAACAATGAGATCAACCAGACGATTCAGCTAAAGAGAGTAAAACACATTATTTGGTGCAGGTTTTGCTTCTGGGTTGAACTATTTGTTTTTAGTGCCAAAGAAACACTAAAGCTGCTATGGTTCGCTATCACTGTATCTAAATTACCTCCATGACAATCATTCTGACTCACAGCATTTTATGCTCTTATTATATAACTTATAGTCTTCTGTTATGATCATCTGCAAGTCACCTATGCTGTTTCTGTTTCTAGGACCTAACTCCCTTTAGATTTTCACATTTATTCTTCTCCACGCTTCTAAGGGAGAAATATATTCCAGTCAACCATGAAAAGACATAAAAAGTCAATAGTGATGTGGCAACACTTCCTCTGCAGAGCTTTTCCTGAATGAAACGTGGCATTGTTTGATTTTTTCAAAGTGCTTTTGTCATTTTTTTCCTGTGGTATGCAATGATAATGTGAGCGTGCATTGGTAATTCTACAAGAACCACACTGCCACACTTATCTGATTGCTTGTTCAATTGTAATCTCATGTAGTAAAAGTCCACCTGGTCTAAAAAAAATTAGGATTAAAATGAAAATTTAACCAAAACTCAACCAGAGACATCCCGTCCTCTTAAGTGACCATAAATAAAAATTACAACATCAGGAGAAAACATTGTTTTCAACAATCAAACCCTCAGCTCTTGTACCAGGGAGACTTCTTAGCAGTTGACAACCACTCCCCCACTCCCTTACACACACACACACACACACACACAC
>NW_013952592.1:789195-804261 GCF_001266775.1 Austrofundulus limnaeus
CACACACACACACACACACACACACACACACACACACACACACACACACACACAGTCCCTTTGAAAAGGGCAATCAGCTGATTGCTGACATGTGGAGATCAATTGTTTCTGGAAGCCAAAGTTACTGGGTCAACATCCAGTTCTGTGAGAAACAAACATGGAAGAGCAAAGTTTTGAAAACGCGATAAAGGTTTGGCTTTCCCCAGACAGAATACTGCTAAATAATTCATTTTGTGAGCAAGCCTGATATAAATAAAACTTTATTTATATTTTTTACAGATATCTTATCCTTGAGTAAAGCATTTATAATGCAATGAATAAATATAAATCTGATAAATACGTTAGGACAAGCTGTAGTATTTGGTTGTATCAGCAGCCGACTAATCTATGTTGGACTGAAATTAACAACTGGAACCGTTATAAAACCAAAATGTTTCTGTTTTAATCTAATCCTATTATATTCTTAGACAGTCAGATTGTTTAAAGAGTTGCAGATCAAGATCTAAGTTAAGTTCTACTTTTAGGTAAGAAGTTATTTTTGTTTACCAAAAATGAATATTCTTGTTTAACCACATGTGTACTTGCAATTTATTTAATTACACAAACATTTTATAAAGCATTTATGCTTATTATCTGACTTTTTTTGTTAATAGTTTAAAAGAACTATTAATAAAACACTCAGATTTTTCAGTCTGGGGCACAGAAATGTATTTTTCAGTACAGTGAACTATTATGTTGTTTGCCAGCTGGAGTTTGATGCAGTGAAACCTATATCTTATATTAATCAGATAAACAATGTCATTGCTTGAATCTCTACAACTTTATGAATAGAGTGTGTGTGTTTCTCATATAGTGCAAAAGTGTGTGATTAGTGGGCTTGTGTGTTTGTAGCTGACAGGGAGACAGAAAGCCTTCTTAATCTCCTGCCAGCATGACTCATCTGACATGGGAATTCAATGAGCTTTGAAAATCTGGTTTGATTTTATTAGATTATTGTAAATGAATTACTGGCATTTAGTAACCACGTTTTTGAACCGGAGACATGGTGGACAATCCTGAATAAACAAAACATGGCTAAACATTAACCTAGATTAGGATGCAAGCTATTTTCATTTTACTGCTAACAAAACTTCACCAGTCTATTCTTTACTTACTACTTCTTTACGTAATCTATTCCTATGATATATTTTCCACTAGTTTTGAGWTTTTGAGTAGCTGTGTTCCTGATATGTGCTTGTAAAATGCATGAGGAGTGGTCAGTGCWAACATCTAAGCTACTCTGACAAGAGCCAAATCAATATTGTGCCAAACTACTGAGCTGGAACATCAGAAAAGACAAGGCTTGGAGGGTAAACCCGGGTGAACATGAYGCACTGGCACACATCTCATCGACAGCTACTCCGATTCACAACTTAAAGCACTTTAAGGATCTGCTGTTAATGTCCTGGTGTCTCTGGTCCACAGGGCTCTGTCGGAGGCCTTTAAGTACAAATTACTTAGCAGTTTAGAGCTGATAACAAGGTCCAGCAGACCTTCAGTACAAGCATCAACAACTTCCTGTCAATCATTGTCRTCTTAATATATGACTGAGTGTGGTGGAAAATCCCCAGAGGCTTTTTGTGTGAAGATCTCGTGAATGATTTAAACAAGTTTCAACAAACCTTTCATATGGTTCAATAATGAATATTGCTCACCTCCCAGCATGTCAAACAATTAGTATCTGAGAGATGCATTAAAATCCATCCAGTGGTTCATCATGCAATATTTTGCTAACACACACACAAATACACATACACACCTGGACGAAACCATCCTTTGATGAAAGCAGGTGTTAATACCAGCTGCGTGGTCATTATTGCTCCCATTAAATTCCTAATTACTTGATCCCACAKTGGTGTTTACATTCCACAAAGCTCACATTTGTAGCACAAGTTCACTCACATCTATTTAATTTCATCTTTGCTGCTGCTACTTTWTAAACCTCWGTGCTAATTAACGGTGTGAGTCATAGACTGCCTATGTTAATTGGCCACTGCATTTTCTGCTTTCATGTGTTATCTTCCTCATCTGTTGTTTTCATTACTACTGACCAAAATGTGATGGTAACTTGAAGCTGTAAAGGTTGTTCCAATGGTAATCAGTRTCCAAAATAGTATATGGATGAGGCATTATTCTAAACTTAAAAAGTAGGCATCATCATCAAGGATATTTGCTATCAAGTAGAACAATTATAGTCTTTTTGTTGACGGTACTTCACAGTCCCTGCACTAATCATAGAGTAAYAAATGATGTGACGGGCTACAGTCAAGGTGGGAAAAAAAAGATAAAGGCAGCATTCAATCTTCTGCTGACTTGCAGAAGACAGTTTTTTTTTGCACTGTTGCTTATTTCTGCCATTTTAGAAGTAAAATAAGTCAATGTTCACCAAAACAAGCAGCGGATTCACCAAGTTTGATGTTTTCTTTAACATAATGCCTGATGTTGCGTTAAGCTCTCTGTAAGCAGAATGAATTGTTAAGCTCTTTTTCTTTATTTCCCCAAAGAAAAAGTAATTTCGAAATTGTTCTTTGGGATTAAAGAATATGTCATTTGGATTTAGGAGGGCTCTTGATTCTTGCAGCTGCACCATAAATACAAGAGCACTTACCTACATTTATAGCTATTGTATTAGTTTTATGKCAATCTGGAGACGAGCCTTCACATATTAAATGTAATAATATGATACAGATATCCATAATTCACAAACAACATTCTGGTACTTTTGTTACAAACTGGCCCTGTCATGTCTGTCTTTGTGTCATTTAATACTTCTCAGAAAAACATCCTTTCATATGAAATTTAAAAATTATTATAAAAGAATATTTGTTTTACATTTCAGAAATGAGATGTTACACTACATCAGCAGTGCTGCTGTGCCAGAAAACAACGTTTTTAAAGGCTTGAGTTTTGGTCATCCTTAACTTTTTCTAAGTTTGCTAAAAAAAAATCTATTTTCAAATGTCCAGTCACTTTTCTTCTTCTCATTTACAGTAAAATAATCCCATATTTATGTGTATCAGAGATTAAATACACATCATTAGGCTGCATTGTAAACGTGTAGAGAGTGAAGTGTAACAGTAAAATGTGGTAAATGAATATTCAGCATTTTAAAATGATGAGTTGGCTGCTGATAATCCAAAAAACAACTGTGTGTTTCTGCTACATCACCTCACTGTCTCATGGTGTGCATGCCACAATTTGCTGAAGTCAGATTTTTCATGTCCATTAAAAAATGAACATCAGGCAAAAGTGTATTTGCTGGATTGTTGGTGTGATTTTATCTATGAACATAAGTTGTCAAGGTGAAATGAATCATGTCACCACATCTCACTAGTCTGCTTATGTTTTCATCACATTGGTCTGATTTTGCCTGTATTGTTTGCCATTCTCCTATTTTGACACAAAAAGGAGTTTCATCAAAATATAGGCTATTTTTTAATTATTTAGGGAGCGCTTGACAAGTTAAGAGACAAGAGAAGGATGTCCAAACTCATTGGAAGGGCTAGATTTGATAAATGAAGAAAATMTATTTTTATGATTTCAGTGTTAATTGTATTTATATAGCATATTTAAAGGTGGGTACTGTGGAAAATCAACCTTTTTTGAGCTAWATRTCATGTTATAATGTCATTCCCTCATCAAACCATACCCGGTGTTRCTTTGACTCATTCATGCATGTTTGAGAAATCCCTGAATCTCCTGTGGTAGCCATATGGAGCCRCCTAAGCACTTGCTGGTACAAAGCTCCGCCTATTTACCCAAAGCTCCTCCCTGAAGCCACGTCTACAGCTGAGCTCCCACCTCACAGAGCACCCCCCACTCCACACAGCTCAAACAGAAGTGGAACTGCACGACTGTTGAGCTTGTAATACTAAGTACTTCTCAGTCCAGTACATTTCGGATAAAAAAATGCCTTCATCGAGGAAATGTATTTTTGGATGCAAACACTCCTACGAAAGATTGGAAACGGCATGAGGCATTGTTGTGAAAATGTGCTGAAGTGGTTGTGTTGGAAATGACAGAGACAGAGGCCAATTTCAAGATGGTTAGATAGGCTATGATGCAAAGTCAAATTTATTTTTGATAAAGCATTTTWTATCAACTGAAGCTACCATATGTATTTGATTGTGGCATAGAATGGAGTTTTTTTAAGAGTTTTAAGTTTTTGGAGTTTTAGAGTTTTCTCAACAGTATATAAAATTTTAAACAGTTTAGCGCCAATGTGTTTGCAAAAATTAGTTTATTATCGTTCAGCTGTTTCTTTGCGCTTAACTTGAACATCCAGGCAGAACTGCAGTTCTTCCTCGATGATCAGCCTTTGGACAAGAAGCTTTTTTTGGTTAAAGCCATCGCTCAGTGGAATGCTGGTCCCGATCATGTAAAAACTTGTAGTTCTTTTATTAGTTTTAAAAATAATCTTAAAAATATCTTAAATCTACCCAATGTTGCGATCACTGAATTGCACTGGGTAATCGATTTTAGAGTTGCTTCTGTTTGTGTGGGTTGGAGGGTGGGGTGGAGGTGGGCGTGATTTTATGTTTGGAGAGTGGGGTGGGATGTTTTATGTATTTTTTAATTGCAAAATATTTTATTTTACGTTATTTTTATTTTTCTGTTTTTTATTCCTCTCTTATTTATATTTTACTGTTGGATGTTGTTTTGTTTTTTTCTGTTTGATGGGACAACAGATCTAAATTAGCCTTAGGCTAAATCTGGTGCAATGCATCAAATTATGCACTGTCCCGAACAAATAAAATCATAAAATTAAATTAAATTAATTGAACTGTTAGCCTGGAAAATACATAATCCCCCCGTGATATTTTTGGGGGTGTATCATATCAAAAAGCAAGATTTCATGAAAACACATTTTATATTTTTGTTGATAAATTGTTTATCTATGAAATAGGTTTTTCTCCAYCAACAGTAGTGTTTTGGACTAATATAAAAATGAGCTTGTAGCTTAATGTTGCATTTCCAAACATTTTTTTCCCTTTTCTTTTCCTTACCTTTTTTTAAACCAAAGAGTTTTGATCCTAACCCCTACTTCTCACACAGACACTCAAAGGGACACACACACCTTTTATTTTGTATTGCTTGTGGCATTATTGTGACTGTATTACTTCATCTTGTAGATTTGATTGGCAGACTTTGACATGAGTGGGCTGCATTCAGCCAGGCACTGATCTTTTTTAAGGTTTCTTCTGTCCCACGCCATTCTTGTCACATCTGTCATTTGCAAACTCCCACAGGAGAGGCTTTGTTTAGAACAAATATTAGAAAAWTTTTTGAAGAACTTACCAAAACTGCTCAGGGGGGTGCTTGCTTTCACTCTGACAGTACTTGTGAGTTYATTTAGAGCTTTGATAGAAAGAAAAATGCCTTCAGTTTTGCACCTGCTTTATCTGTTCCCACTCATGACTAAATAGCCACCAACACTTACTGTAGGTGTCACATTAACGTTTGTATTTGCATACAGTTTAGGCATTCAGCTMACGTTCTATACCAGAACACAAAAACAAAACAAGCAGTGCTTAAATTGAACTTATGATTGTTTATTGGGAAAGTTAAGTTTCCTTCCCAGTGACATCTGAACACATCATTTTTTTTCTTTATTGTAACCTGACAGGAACTAAATAACAACACGTTTAACATGTTTCTTTAGGTATTGTGTATTTAAGGGGGTGTGGTGCGGGGGTTGTATTCTGAATTTTCCAGGCACATGGTTCAATTCTACACCACATCAAGTAACTGTTGCCTTCAGTTGTTATTAAAAGGCTGCATCAAAAAAAAAATAAATTTGGCTTTGCTTCATAGCCTATTTAAACACCCTGAAATTGGCCTCTGTCTCTTTGAGAACCTCTTACTGTTTCTGACATTCCCACTTCAGCACTTCTTCACAACAACATTTCCTGTCATTTACAAGCTTTTGTAGGAGGGTTGTAAGAGGGTAGTCTCTTTGGCATACAAAAATACACTTCCTTAATGAAGACATTTCTTTAATCCAAATAACACTGGAATGAGAAGTAGTTAGTATTACAAGCTCAACAGGTGCTCAGTTCCACCAGTATGGGCACAAATTTTAGTCTAATATAATTTGTACTTGTAAATCTGACTTTGTATTTGTAGATTAAGATTTGTAACTTTTGGATTTGTAAATAGGAATGTGTCTGTGTAAAATAGATTTGTATCTGTGAAAATAAAATTTGTATCTGTAAAAATAAGACTTGTATCTGTAAGTATATGTAAGTGTATCAGTGTTTGCTAATTGTTGCTGCCACCAGTCTGGTGGAGCAGTGTGGGGGKAGGGTGTCTCTGTGGGGCGGGAGMTCGGCTGGGGGACCAAGTTCCAGGGCGGAGCTTTGTGTAAATGGGTGGTGCTTTGTACCAGCAAGTATTTAGCAGCCCCACATACCACAGGAGATTCAAATATTTCTCAAACATGCATGAATGAGTCAAAACAATAATTTGTGGATGTTTTTGATGAGAGAATGACTTTATAACATTATAACAAGTCAATTTTGCATACCCCCCATTTAGTAATAGAATTTAAATCAATTGCAAGTTTTAAATGTATGATTCAAGTCAACAAAATATAATTTAAGTTAAAATATAACAATACTTGTTGTTTTACATTATAATGTTTCCCCTAATGTCATTGTCCAGCCCCTGAGCTGTTAGCTTTGAATAACTGAGACCCCCTGTGCAATTTAGTTGGATAGCCTTGTTATACTGTATCTGATAAAAAGTAATGCAATTTATCATAATGCTTTTGTCTTTCAGCAATAGTTAGATTATTATGTTCCAGAAGAATCAAACTAATTTATTGTGTTTTTTGTAACTAATAAGAGCTGTTGGAWAAACACTGAATTTTGGTGTTGAAGTGCAGAATGATGGGTGCATGGAGAGGTGCTGGGTATCTGAGTGTAAATGTGTGTACATGTAATAGTGTGTAGTTGGATGTGATTGTCTTTGGATGTGAAGATATAACTTAAAATTTAGTATCAGAATAATATTGGATTGCCTTATGTATTATTTTATAGGTGTATTTTTTGTTTGTTTTTGTTTTGCATCACAAGCCTCTGAAAACCAGATGAAATGATAAATAGGGGTAGGATTAAATAAGTTTTACTTCTTCCTACCCATTTCCAGACATGTTAGTGGGATTTATGTGCTTCATGTGAGTGTATGTTTTTGTGTAGGTTTACACAGATAAGTGTGTGCACATCGGATGTATATTTAATAACACATTTATATTATGAGTTTATTATATGTGTATAATTAGTCTAAGTGGTTTCATTTTTTGTAGATACAGTATGGGACAGGGTATATTGAGATATATAGATTCAGACTATGCTTTATGTAATGAATTTGACATGTCTGGAATAAATCGTGAATCAAATCAAATCATTTTATATTTATCAGTAATATATCACACATTTCATTTATTCTTCACTCATTTTTTTGCCTAACTGTACATCCAGAGTTGAAAATTTTACAAGTTAAAAATCTTTCCTTTGCAGTCACACACATTGAATAATGTCACACATAGCTGAATAATGCGGCAGCTACCACAGCTCAACAGCGTCTCATCATGTTTTTACAGGCCTTGTTCCGCTTATCAGCCTCGAACCTGTGTGTGTTTCCTGAAAGCACGCTAATCTCCCTGGGTGATTACATTGACCCCAGGCCATTGATTACTCACCATGGAGGCTAGAATGTCATTGGAACACAGGCGGTGACCAATTTTTTGCATCCTGGCACTGCTCCCATTCCCCCCTCCACTCAACCAGACCWATTTATCCACCCCTTTTTTGTTCTGTTGTTTGGAGAAAAGGTTCTTTTTGGTGCTGCAGCCTCTCAAAGCAGAAAAAGACCTGTTTTTATGACAATCAGAATGAGACCACATTTCTTTTCACTTCAGCGGATGCGCTGAGTATCCAAAAAGCGATACAAAGTAATTCCTAAAGAAGTAGTCTGTTGTCGTGTTAACCTCGAGTGTGGGATTTACTCTTTATGATGACTTTTAGTCTCCAAACCTGTGGAGAGTTTAAGCATTTGTGAAAGTCTGCTGTAGTTCAGTAGCAGATAGTTGTGGTTCTTTCATTTCTTTTCCATTCTTTTTTTCTAAGTAGGTCATTTCAGGGCAAAGAACTAAAAGCAAAGGGGAATAAAGGGGGGAAAACCACTCTCAACCTGAATTCCACCTTTAATCTCTGTTTCATTCTCACCACTYTGAGGAAAACAAATCCCATCTTCAGATATAAAGGCAGCTGGAGGCTCATGTCTTCTCTTTGCTCCATTCATGGCCTTCTTAACCGAATGACGACTCAAACCAGTTTGGAGGAACAATATACATGGTCATTTTTTTAATGCAGGTCTTATGCAGGTTGTGTGATGATGATCAGAATCAGTTTTATTGCCACTGCCAATGAACAGGATTCACAGACTAAGAATTTGCTTTGGTGTAAAGGTGCAATAAGTATAACATATAACAAATAAAGAAAATACAAAGGATAAAGGAAAAAAATAGAATAAAATATATAAAACATATGTTCACCAGTTCAATACAGTAATCAGAGAAGACAATATAATTGGAGTAGTGCAATTGGATACAATGAAAGTGATCAGAAAAACAATATAATCAGGGTTGTGCAATTTAAAATCCAGTGATAAAGTGGCCAAGGCAGAGTTATAAAGTGAYRTGATTCTAAATGTTCAAGTGTCAATGTTCAAGAAGGGAAGAAACTGTTCTTATGGTGGGATGTTCTGGTCAGAATGGACCAAAACCTTCAGCCTGAGAGGAGTGGTAAACAGGCTGCGTGCAGGGTGAGAAGGGTCAGCTGTGACCCCACCTGCTCACCCCACAGTCCTGGAGACAAGCCAGCAGCTAAGTTTTGCTTTCAAAGTTACCTAATTATTCAGATGCACACACGTTTATTTAAATTCCTTTATTTCTAAGCTCAATGAAACAGTTCCATTTTTTTAACTTTTGTGACCAAACTASCTGGGATAAATAGGGTGTTTAGCATTACCAGAGGATTTATGCGGTTTAAACTACCTGGGAATCCTTTTTTTTAAGAAAGACATTTACTACCTTTTTATCTAAAAACCCTAGGAAGCTATTTAGGTTTTGATGTGATAAAGACAGAGTTCAGGAGCAAAGAGAACAACACAGCTTAAAGTCAAACTGTCACCCCATAAGGAGAGTGTAATTATCACCACCTAACACTTACTTTCACATCAAGTTTCATTTTATGGATCTGAAGGTGGGATAAATATAGGAATGCACTGACATCTTTTATTAATGATCTGTGTATTTTTTATGCACAGTTTTTATGAGCGTTCACTTTGTCAGCTTATTGCTTAACCACTGCACATTTCCTATTGCTAACTAGAAATATTATGTTATATGATTTAGAGCTTTTTTATTGCAAATAAAAGAAAACAGCAGATTAAAATGTTTTCTTGTAGCCAAAAAAAAAAAAAAAAAAAAAAAAACTACATGTCAGTTCATCATCTCCAATATTACACTGAATATTTTAACTGGCTTTCTGCCAAAGACTTTCTTTAACCCTGACCTGTAGTATTACCACTTCATATTGCCTTTACTGGTAATGTCATCAAGTAAAACAAACTAATTAATTAGATTTATTTGGCAGATGTACTTTACGTGTCAGGTACACCATGAGGCTTAGCTCATCATGTGTTTTTGGGGGGATTTTAAAAGCAGGTTTTATCGGAGCACCGGCTCGAACAAGCCGGTATTTCAACTGTTCTGTCAAATATTTCTATTTGTCCTGCATTCTCCAAGACAGAACTTGTTTTTGTGTTTTCATAGTAGGCAAGTTTTACTTTCATTCATCTTACAAAAAARTAAAAAATAAAATAAAAGCATTCGCCCTCAATATAAAGCCCAGTCTGAATGCTTCACAGTTATTTATTTTTTTCTATTGTGCAAAAGCTACAAAAAAATTGATGGCCATCCAGTCTATTGTTAGACTGACAATCTTTTTTTGTTTTCAATGTGAACTTTTCAAACAAATACTACTACTTTTTCTGAGAAAAAATAAAGAAATAAAGCAATCTGTTTGGTTAATAATGCACTGTGAGATTTGTTCTAGGAGATCCTGAATTTTATTTTGTGTGTATGTGTGTTGAAGCGGGGAAGCTTACTGGCACACAGATGTTCTTAATAACCATTATTAGCACCATCCAAATCACATGCAGTTGTTTAGAGCTGCAGTTTAGCCTTTATTTCCCGATTATTCTTCAAAAAGCTCTTCCAGGCTTAAAAAAAGACTTTGGCACAATGCTATCCACAGCTCTTAATGTTCCAAAAACACATTTAATCTGTGCATTCTAATACAGTATGATGTATTGATTCCTATAATAGTTTTGAATAATCAAAACTATTATTTGTTGCTGTTTTGATGCCCTGTATTATGACATTAAGATCGATCTGTCTCTTTAATTCAGATCTTCTCAACATCTTATACAAAATGTTCTTTGACCAGAATATGAGGTTTATAATGTGTTTGTTAAAAACAGAAGCAACTAAAACTTAAAAAAATAATTTATTTGCATTACATGAAAGTTTTGTTGAACCCCTTTTTTTTTATTCATTTTTGACATTACCTCTGAGAATAACACATTGATCTGATGACATTTTTGGGTTTATTGTGCAGGCTGATGCCCTGACCTTTACAGAATATATTAGAAGCTTGTTGATTCAGAAACGATTTTTAAAAAGCAGTACTGTTTTCCAAAAAAAATGTGTTTTACTGATTTTACTTTATCACTGTGAGGACAGACCAATAATGTTTTTGCCTGTCAGGAAAATTATCAACGTATCTCATGAATTGGTTGACAGATTTTAGGGAAATTTTTAGAAAGTAATCATTGCATGTAGATTTATAACTCATTTACATTTGAACCCAATTCATAACGGCTGTCACTGCTAATCTACCTTTTCCAACACAAAAATGACTCCATTACTCAAAAAGACAAATAATGAGGTGACATTTACTTGGTAGAAGCTGAGCTTGAATCAGGATCAATTGGGTTTCAACRTTGTGCTTATCAGAAATAATTAACATAACAGAACTAAAATGATGAAGATTTCTTGTAACCATTTAGGATGTTAGCGTGCTAATCGTCTACCTTCAACTATCAGTCTCACAGAGCGCAACTTTAAACTCTGCTGAATAAATTTGGAAACTGTGTGGATCCTTTGAGAGTTGCTGCAGGATTGAGATTAGATTTAGCATCGCCTGATATGACTGAACAGCTGAAGAGCAAGTGCTAGATTGTAAGCTGTGTCTGTTTTTTTTCTGCCAGTATTTGTCAAACAGTTCTGCTGGAGATACATATAGGTGTTGCGCTTAAGTTCACAAAAGAGTTTATCTTTGGCCATAAAAGTTCAAGAATATCTATATTAACATACTCTAACAAACATCTTGATACATAAAAGTGGTAACTTTTAGGGCCAAAATTGCAACTGCTTTCTATGAATGCAATCAATGAGCGCATTGGAAATTTCCGACTCTCCYGCTGTTCTTTTAAATAATTCAGCAGTGAACAAAGTCTCTCTGGGCATTCATTGTGAAAGGGAGCATGTTAGCTACGGCACAGCAGCAGGTGGTGTGCTGCAAGAAGTGGCAATGAGCAAAACTCAAGTTGTGACCAGAACAATTTTTAAGCTTGAGAATTAAAAAAAGAACATAGAAGTKATTCACATACTTGCATGGTTTTCTCTTGATATTTAAAAATCTAAATATCTAAAGAAATTAAAAAAAATCACACTGCAAGTTCATTTCATGCAAATCCCACACCATACTGCTTGTGAAACATTAWCTCACTTAGTTTGTCCAACACTATAGTAACAAAATATAACAAAAGTGTTGTAAATTACTACTAAAGCACATAAAGTCTGCAAAGTTGGATCTGAGCCATTCAAGGGCAAAAGAAGTGACACTGACCCAGTTTTTCAGRCAGTTTGATAATAAGAGTTGTTAATGGTGTCAAAAGCCACTTGGAACCGCAATTTCTATTTTAAATAGTCAACACATGGAAATGAGTCAACGCAGAGTCCCCCGCAGACATCAAAGACGGGCAATTTTTAGAAGAAGCCTTTCAAAYGGCAGACATTTTGACTTTTCCACGCAGGAAAAGCTCAGGTGGAACTAATAATGTTAACAATTGCTCAGCTCCAATTATGCATCCCTGCAGGCATGGTGCATGTAAAATAYCTGAGCTGCAGAGCTGGAAATGGACATGAAGGGAAAGCAGTCWTTCTCATATTAAAATTTTGTCAATAATTTTGTGTGCGTTTGACAAAGCTCTTTTGAGAAATTAGCATTGGATCTAATTACACCTGTTCTTGTCAAGAACACAAAAATTCAAAAGAATGGAACCATAATTTAACAAATGAAATTATTTCATTTTATATTTCACACTTTAGCTGCAATTATAAAAGGAAATGATTTATTTTTCTTAAKTTCCMCCCAAAACAATTAGAATTTRTGTAGCAATAATTTAAAATTGTTGCATTTTCTAGTGTTATTTAATTAGAGATTTGAGCTAAAATTTAAACATGTATTTAAAAGTAGCAGGAGCACAGACACGATTAATTGAMAATGAGTTGCAATGAATTGATCATGTCGGTACAGCAGAAGTGTAATCCCATTTGTTTAATGGCTGCTGGATCTCTGTTTCAGATTACGATGTCTGGTGAAGCAGCTGGAGAGAGGCGAGGCTTCTCTTGGTGACCTTAAGAAAAACCTTGAGTATGCAGCGTCTGTGCTCGAATCTGTTTACATCGAGGAGACCAGGTAAGATAAACAAAATCACCTTTTAGTGGAACAAGTTTTGACATGCTTCACTTACTGTGAACAGCGGAGCAGCACTCCTGATGGGAAGACTCGGCAAAATTGATGACTGTAATTAYTATGGAAATTAACTTGAACCATTTTTCCCCCTCTCTGGTCACAGAAACTCAACCATTTTAGGAAACTGTACTGTTAGCCCTTGCGCCTAATGCGAACTTGTTTCACTTAYTTTGTGAGTTAAATATGCTACTTCAAGTTATATTGTTAAGGTAATGTTTATGTGCATTGTTGTTTTTGTAATTTATACTTTAAAGATACTTGTTGCAAAGTATTTCAATCATAAGCATTTATTCCTGTAGTTTTTCATACATACTTAGATGCAGTCCTGAAATGTGGGTTCTCATGTAATATAAACAAAGCACTGAATTGAACCCATTGAAAACCTTGAGAAAACAGGAGTCTCTCATTTGACCTAGATTAAGCTGGTGTAGCTAAACAAATATGGTCATAGGTTTTCAGTTCAGTGTAGAAATTAAGATTTTTTTTTAATTTAAGGACACATTACCCATTAGTATGACAAAAATATTTTTGTTATTGACTTTGTGAATTTCTTTTGTACAATCTTTGTGACGTTATGTACTTTTAACTTACAAAACTCTCAGCTTTCACTTATTAAATATTAAGGGGCTTTTCTGTGCATAAAATGGCTTTTTTTTATTTGTTTCAATTTCCCTAACCAAATATAACCKGRYATGTGAATTTATTTGTAACAYAACTTAAAATGGCATRGCAAACACAAWTTTAATTGTATTCCACAGTTTGGAWAATGCTTTTTGAACCTTCTCACCTTCTGTGAAAGTTGAAAAGTATTTTGCATATTCCTGGAACTGTTTTCCTCCTGACCAAGTCCTCTTAAACAATTAAGGTGTTCAAAGACACTGGAATGATTTGTCAATTAACGAAAAACGTTCCAAATCTGAGTGGTGACCAGGGTTGTRAAATTATGTAAATTGTTCATCAACTGCGTTCACACTGATACGGTTCACCAATCACCTGGTTCCACTCCAAGAAAGAGGATGAAAGCATGCAGCACCATCGGTGTTATGTGAATATTTTCTCTTTGCCATAAGAGCATGTTTTCAGTTTGGAGGCTTTGCTTTTCATCCCTTACACATGTCAGCATRGCCACAGAGCATTATGTCACTCAGCAGGATTTGTATTTGGCTTTATGGGGTTTCTGAGATGTTTTGATTTTTACATAAGAGGTGATGTGTTTGACGGACAAGCCAAGGATTTGTGTTTTATCTCCGCTGAAATAAACCTTTTGACCCTGCATCATTCCCACTTTTTCTTTGCTTATTTATTTTTGTCTTTTGTCCATCCTTTGCTGCAGGCGACTGGTGGACACAGAGGATGAGCTCAGTGACATCCAGTCCGAGTCGGTGCCCTCAGAGGTGCGCGACTGGCTGGCCTCCACCTTCACCAGACAGATGGGCTTGATGCTGAGACGGAATGAGGAAAAGCCTCGCTTCCGGAGCATCGTCCACGCTGTTCAAGCTGGCATATTTGTTGAGAGGTAAATTATGTAAACACAGATGTTAAATAATTCACGTGGACTGATACCTTCCTTCATCAACCCTCCTTTGAAAGTTACCAATCGATCATTGTGAATCCAAACCGGAGTTGCCTGCAGCGACTTAAAGAAATACTATCAACATCTTTAATTTGGCTCTGCATGAAGAATGAATGAGAGCAGAGCTTTTCAAGCTTAGACTTTCAGTTCACCATACATTAAACCTGGTGCATAAATTACAAATTTAAAACCAGTTAACTGTGTTTTACTTTAGTAAAAAACTTTTAAAATCTGTTGTTTTGTGACGTGGATCAAYTTCATTTTTATTTGGAATTTTGTCACTTCAAAATGTCTTTACTGATCAAGTTCTTCAAAAATGTGTGCTTAATGTTGTTTCAATAATTTAAAGCAGAGATTCTTAACCCATGGGCCAGTTGTGGGCCGTGAGCGCCACCTTGAGGGCCTCAAAGGAACAACAGTTTTTAACTTTGGGCCACAGAGGGCTGTGGGACCACATTGATTTTGAATAAGGTGCAATTCATTTTCTTACCACTAGTAGCGGTAGTAAACCACTCAGGTGTTTAACAACGTTTTTAATATGTAGAAGAAGAACCTTAGAAACCTGCC
>NW_013952592.1:804566-829248 GCF_001266775.1 Austrofundulus limnaeus
ATATATCACATACTTTATGCTGTATTCACAGCATAAAGTATGTGATATATAACAAATTATTCTGATAAACTTCTCAAATTTTATTTATTTACTGCGTTTGTTGGAGAGAAATTTGTCCAAGAAGCTAAAAGATCAACAATATGCTACAAACAACATGACAAAGGCTGACATGCATAAAAGGGCTTGGACCCCGGTCATAACTGCTTTGCAGTTCTAGTTGTTATTGTTTGTGTTAAAAATATATAATTTTTTGTGCTGATAAGCCTGAGTGGTCTGTTAACTGACCTTTGTATTTGTTCAAATAATTGTTTTACTTTTAAACTGTAAGTGTATTTAATTTAGTTAAATTAGTTATGATGGTTCAGTTATGATGTAAATACATAAAAAATAAACCAAGATTTAGAATAATTATCATTTTTGATCCATACATTGGTAATGTCTGACTGGGCTTCGTGCCACTTTATGTTTAACAAATTGGGCCTCGAGGTCAAAAAGGTTAAGAACCCCTGATTTAAAGATAGGGTAAAACATAGTGGAATACAGATTTTTGATTTCTCTATACATGTTTCTTTTTTATGCTATTTATCTAATGCTATTTATCTAACAAATTTACTCACAGACAAATGAGTTCTGCAGTTCATTGTTTAGGTCTTAATGCTTTTTATCAATAATAACAAGCCCCCTATATTAGTCTGAGTGCACCAAAATGACCTAAAAGTGGAGTCAGCTCAGAATGAGAAAAATGACTCAAAGTTTGATGCTGTAGTGTTTTGTTTAAAAAAAGACTGATTAAGAATTTCAATCTGTTTTAAAAATGTGTGCCACTCCTGCAGAATGCGGGCCGACCTGGGTCGGTGATACATCACCATGCCTTGGCAAGCCTTAGCTAATCACAGTCATTCAGAGAGTAACAAACAGCCAGMTTTTTTCTCCAAGGCTGTGCTTTATCACGCAGTAACATGCAACATGCATTTGTTTATATCAGTAAGCTTCAACCATGTAAGCTATAATCTTTCCTAATCTGTTTTTTTTTGCACAGGGTACTCTGCTTGTAAAATGAAGTAAGATTGGAAAAAGGGAGGATGAGGGAAATAAGGTGGAACAATCTGCTGCAGTCCAAGCTGTCCATGACTTATTAAAAGTTAAAATTATCTCCTTCTGCTCGGCTGAAATCATTCATTCGAACTTTGTTGCATCAATATTGCAATCATATTTCACAGTATTCCACAAAAGTTTAAGAGCTTCATATTCTGTGAATATTGTGACTCCATAAATTTATTGGGAAGTTGTTCATTTTCGATTTTATTATTATTATTATTATTATTATTATTATTATTATTATTAATATGTATTTTTTGCCAACTGTGATTGAGGAAAAAAAATCCATTGTGTGATTAAAGCCACAACCTTTAGCATGTGATAAAACAAACTTCATGAAGTCCTTATTTTGTTACAACTTAACCTTTCTAMCCCATTTCACACTGGGTTGTGTTGATTTGAAGGTTTAGTCTTAGTGGGGAACCTTCCAGGCTGTGGTTTGGGGCCAGTGTTGTAACCTTTAGTGTTTTACTCTCAGCGGTGCTTTTCATTTGATGTTTTTTTTCTCATCCAAACAGGATGTACCGACGTACCTCCAATATGGTGGGACTCAGTTACCCTGCGTCTGTCATATCTGTGCTGAAGGTATTATTATGTCACACTTTAGAGGAAAGCCAAAAAAAAAAAAAAAACCATGCACACATGCAAATACAATTACTGCGTTTATTAAAGTATAATACCTAAAATTAAATCCATAAAATCATCCATAAAGTTGGGGGGTAGTACTATACTCGGATAAATATTTTTACTTATGTATTTTAACTGAATCGGCTTCATTCACTAAATGCCGGAGTCCGGAAATGAGACCACTTCGTGAAAAGCAGTTGAAGCAAGCTTACCTCTGACACCTCCATTCTTCAGAGAGAGATAATAACAGATCCAGGCAGGTGACATGATGTGAAAAAAAGGGGGGGGGGATTATTCTTGCACCTTAGGAAGGATAGCAAACTAATGACATTAGCGTGTGACTGGGCCGCTCCTCGAACAACAACAAACACATGTTCGTCTGTAATGGCTGCCGTCTACCGGTGTTCTGAAAAAGTTTGTATCCCTGAAAAAACATTTCCCCACCAGAGGGGGCGCTCGCAAGTAGGAAGTAATCTGCTTTTCCCCCAGAAGATGGCCCAAATCTCATGTGAAGTCTCTGAATTTTGTGTTGGCGCATCCTGGTGGACTATGTGTAAAATGCCAGAATTCATATGATGCTGCTATATAGCTCAAAGTCATAGTTTGCTGATATATATTTGTTGTCAAAATACCTAAGTTGTTAAAATAAAATGAACAGTCCAATGATCATTTTACTGATATGTATAAAGACTGCTAAGGCTGAAAAATCTTGGTCTGTATGAAACTGAAGGTAGTTTGAGGATTAAATTTTGTATGCTTTTCAAGCTCAAAAAAAGTGTGGGGGGGGGTCGAATTATACATGAGATCGTATTATACATGAATAAATATGGTAGGTTTTAGCACTATTTTTACAAATGTTCTTAATATTATTTCTGCTTGTGCTTGAGAAGTTTTTGTTTGAATTTGCTTGTCTTTTATACAGAATGTTGACAAGTGGTCGTTTGATGTGTTCGCCCTGAATGAAGCCAGCGGGGATCACGCACTTAAATTCATATTCTACGAGTTGCTCACAAGATATGATCTCATTAGCCGTTTCAAGGTAACGTTACAAGGATGTACCTCGCTGCAWATGGCTCATTGATGCACTTTTTCTCAGCCATCAAAAGGAGGAGGAAGTAACACCCTTCACAGCTGACAAGAACCTTCAACATGTCCAATGTGATGGAAGCTTGCACACGCTTTGCCGTCCCTTCAGACCGAGATTATGTTGGTTTTTTTCCAACAAAAGTCATTTTCTGAAAGGGTTAAGTCACACTTCATTTCCTCAGATAGTTGTGCAGCTCATCTTTTCACAGATTCTAATCACTGGGGACAATCCACTGGTAGCATCAGGGAGTAAATGGCAAAGGCAGTAAAGCTGATATGAATATGTAATCAGCAGCAACCCAAAGGACTTTGACATCATTTAAATCACATCATTTAAGACATTAATTAGCTTTGAGATATTTAACAGTACACATTGATTTCTAACTCCCAGATTMTTTTGCATTTTGTCTGGTGTCAGATCCCAATCTCTGCAGTAGTGTCATTTGTGGAAGCCCTTGAAGTTGGCTACAGCAAACACAAAAACCCATACCACAACTTAATCCACGCTGCTGACGTCACACAGACTGTACACTACCTGCTCCTCAAGACTGGCATGGTGGTGAGTAGAATACACACAAGGCTCAGATAACATCATTTCTACCTAATCTCTCTGCTTCTACATAAACAAGTTGAATATGGTGGTTGAGTACAGAAGGCAAAGGCTCACCAGATTGAAGCTTAGTTTATAAAACTGAGGGTGTTTAATCTCCCGTGGTATTCAAAACATCTCTGTCAGCTGACGCATGCTAGCCTAATTGCCGCGTTGCCTGACATACAGCATCTAAATAAGACTTTATGTGTCTTCTAGAAAATCCATGAACTAACAACTCAATGAAGAAAAACACACTCTGTACACTTTTATATCCATCTTTGAGAACACAATAGAAGGCAGAAGACAAATAAGAAGTATTTCTTTAGTTGTTTATTAAATGAAAGTATGCTTTATAGACTGCATGATATACCTGTTACCTTCAGTTGTTATGAAGATGATGCATACATCAAAAATAAATTAGACTTTGTGTCACAGTCATTTTTAAAAGCCTTGAAATTGACCTCAATCCCTTTAAGAACCTCCTACCATTTCTGACACTCCCTCTTCAGCACTTCATCCCAACAATGCTTCGTGCTGTTTACAACCTTTTGTAGGAGAAAAGGCCAACCATTTTTGATGAACYGTCCCATCCTTAGGAATCACAAAAAGAACGTTGTCTCCTATTTGCCATCCAAATTACATTTCCTTGATGAAGACACTTTTTAATTCGAAAAGGACTGGATTGAGAAAGATTACAAGCTCAACAAGGTGTTTGCTAATTGTTTCTGCCGCAAAGCTGTGTGGGGGATGCCTGTGGGAGGGGTGCTCTGTGGGGTGGAGCTCGGCTGGGGACTGAGGAGGAGGAGCTTTGTGTAAATAGGTGGTGCTTTGTATCAGCAAGTGCTTAGGCAGCTTCACATGGCTGCACACAGGAGAGTCAAGGACCTCTCAAACTGAGTCAAAGCAACACTCTGGGTATGTTGTTGATGAAAGAATGGCATTATAACATAATATAAAGCTAAAAAAATCTATTTTGCAAAATACCCTCCCATTAAATAAATAAATGTGTATTAACTATAATGTAATTATCTAAAAAAAACTATTTACGTTATGTAATTCATGTTTTTTGTTTTGTTTGCACAAAGTAACATTTATTTTTCTCTTTCTCACGAGAGAGACTTTGGGGCATTTGTGATACATTTATTTCTCAAAAATCCTTCTAGCCTGAGTTCAGCTAGCCATCCAGGAGGCCGCCCCCACTCCTACTGTTTTTATTTAATCACCCTAATAAGGTGGCTGCAACAGCTGTTGACATGGTGTGTTTCTTGGGGCTGTGCCTCGCAGAGTAAACCACATTAATGGCTCAACCACAGGCTCTACAGAGAGCAGAACAGAATCTATCATTTCACAAGCCCCTCCAGACTCCAGTAAATCAACAATCAACAGGTCATTCATAAAGAAGCTGGCCCATGAAGAAATACAGGCTGCTKAGTTTCCCTCACAACACCAGGTGTTGATTAGTCCAATATCGACTGAGCTAAATCCCCTCACTGTGCATGTGTGCAGTTTGTCATCATTCAGTTTTTCACCTTTATGGATTAAGATTGATCARTTCTAAGCATCATAATATTACTTTTTATCTAGTTTTGATGTCTGTCATAGTCTAAAGTGAGCATACCCTGTATTACCTTCCAACAGAATTACAGAGAGTGAGACCCTTTCATTCATATTTTGTGTTAGTGACAGGCTGACAGGAAGAGAAAGTGGGTGATAGACGACTTAAAATCTGTTCTTCAATAGAGCTTGTCTTAATTGGAGTTTTCTTTCTTACTTTTGCTCTCTCTTCCTCATTCTTTTATATCCCTTCATCCCTGACTCTAATGCATTCCTGATGCCAAATTCTTCTTTGCGTGTTTTTATATCCAYATCCTTCTATGGTTTAATGTTGCGTTCTCTGTATTCTCCTTTACTGGCATCTCATCTCTCTTGACTGATCTTTGTCTGTTTTCTTTTTTCTGTGTTCATTACATTCCTTTTCTCCTTTCCTGTCAATTTCTCTGACTTTTTTATGTCTAATACCTTCCCCCTCCTTTGTAATCCCCCTTCTGTCTTCTTATCTTTTACCCCTCTGTTCTTCTCTAACTCTCCCCCCCTCTTTTTTTTTTCTTTCTTTCCCTCAAGCACTGGTTGACTGAACTTGAGATCTTTGCCATGATCTTTGCGGCTGCGGTGCACGACTACGAGCACACGGGGACCACAAACAACTTCCACATCCAGACAAGGTAATGGATGATGAAATCAAAAATGCATGGCCCTGACTCACCCAATCAATGTTTTCATTTTCAGCAAGGGGGCTTTACATTCACACTGTGATCGCCTGCAGTGRAGTAATAATGGGATGGATGTGCAGATGAGCTCCAAACTTTTAAAACCTTGAATAAAAAAAAAACACTTTAACTTTTTAAAATAATACTCTAGATTCCTTTGTGTTGAGGGGGAAGTAATTTCTTTATTTGTCTTTATTTTAATTTACTTTAGAGCTCTTTTTATTCTCAATTTTGAAAGGTTTTCTAGTCATTTGTTATAGATTATTTTCATTTTGACAATTTTAGAATGTTTGCATTATTTTAAGAACAGCGTATTTTAAAGGTTGAATGATGAAAATAATTAAAATAGAGGACAAGTGATTTACAAAACAGTTGGAAAATATCAGTTTGCATTAAGGCTACTAAAACGTACTGTTTAACAACAAAAGGAAGTCCATATTTGGTTTATTAGCTTTTTATTAGTAGAGACTGATTAAAGATTGATTCTGTCTCTATCTGGCAGGTCAGACACAGCCATCCTGTACAATGATCGCTCGGTGTTGGAGAGTCATCATGTGAGCGCAGCCTACCGCCTGCTGCAAGATGATGATGAAATGAACATCCTCTACAACCTCTCCAAGGATGACTGGAGGTCTTTGACACACAAACATGAGCAAACAGATAAGACACTGAAAAATCTTAGAAATAAATTAATGCAGATAGGATAAAAACTTGAGAAAATTTAACAGAAAATGTTTCAGGCGTGAATCCAGACAAACAGAACAGTCTCACGGTGACACAAATATCTCTAAAGTGAAACCAGGGTTCAGATCATATTAAGATTTTAACATCTTGTTACATCTGCTGTCTCATATGCCATAAGCTTGCACTTGTGAGAGCAGATATTACAGCTCACATTGCAGCTTTTAGTACCTGTAGGTTTAGCAGTTTTTTTGAGCAGAATTTCTTTTGCTTTTGTTTCTCCTGATTCAGAGAACTCCGGGCTCTGGTGGTCGAGATGGTGCTGGCCACAGATATGTCCTGCCACTTCCAGCAAGTTAAAACCATGAAGAACTATCTGCAGCAGCCTGAGGGGTCAGTTGGCTTAAAATCAATATGTTGCTGCCAAGGAGCACCAAAGGTCATTAATTTTACAGTGTGTGTATGCAGCAAGAAATACCTAACGACACTCTCCGGTACAAACACAGCWTTTTTTTTGTAATTTTTTATTTTTTGTTGTTCTCAAAGTACTGAATGTACAGGATATTGCAAAATTTCTGCTCTGCAATCTAAATTGTTCAAGTGCAAATCAAGGATAGAGACACTGAAAAACTGAAAGGGTCTAAGCGTTATATCAGATTCGAGGTTTTTGCATCTATGGCATAGGAATACTATTTTTGATGCTGAAATATAATATTTAACCCAGTCTGATTTTGACACATATTTAACCTTTAGACTTTGGGTCATAACGATCCTTTAAGAGCCTCACAGTATGTACTGTAAGTGTGTGGCTCATTGCAAAGGTCATATTCAAGTCCTCACCCATTCACACCTCTGACGCACAGAAGCAAAGCCAGCACTATTTTTGTTGAGATTAGCTTCTAACGTGTTAGGTGTTGCCATCCACAGCCCTTTGTGTTTTTTTAGGGCTGTCAAATGATTAAAATTTTCAATCTATTAATTCCAAGGTAGCTGTGAATTAATCACAGTTAATCAAACTTACTATAAAACTTAAAATTTTTAAAAAATTAAATACTATTTATTTATTAAACAAATAAGATAAAATAAGTCATAAGAAGACAAAAAAACTGTACATAATGTGTTACTCATGGAGTTTTTTCAATATTATTTATTTAACCTTTATTTATCAGATGAACTGTTTGAGAACACTTCTCATTTACAAACATGACGTGGCATGCACTGAGTGCATTGCAATATACAAACCTACATATTCAGCCATAGTAAAGTGATTGTAAATTTTAATCGTGATTAAAATTTTTAATCTATGCCAATGCAGTACTAAAATTAATCAGTTAACTCGATTAATTAGTTTTTTCACTAGTTTATGACTGTTTTCAGATCTGCACGCTTCATTTTCTCTTATATCCTGAAACATTAACGCTATACCGTTTATCATTTTAGCCACGATTTATTTATGTTTACAAAGTTCTCTTTATCTGATTCTACACGTTATTTTAGATGGACAGAATGCATTGTAAATACGTGTGCTTTGCAAAGATAAAGTATCACCTTGTCAAGTCTAAACAAAAATATTTTTAATTTGCATAGAGGTTTTAGAAGTTTTGTTTCACTTCTCTTTGCTGTGCACCTTCTCGGTTGTTCCTAAGATAAGTCGTGGTTGTGTATCTTTGAGTACTTTCCAGCAGAACTTCCTTTACACTCATTTAGAGAACAGAAGCCACCACAGTAAGCAAAGAACTGCAGCTGAAGGACAGAAAAAAAAAGAACTATGAAGCTAACTATTATATGAAATGATGAGTCATCACTAGTGTACACAGCTACATCACTGACAACAAAAGGGCTGCAAGGAACTTGTTGACCCTCAGGGTACATTTTCTTATTGTGACAATCTTCAACACTTGTYAGTCTGAAAACGGCTTGAAGTCACCAATGTGGTGACAAGTGRCTTCCTAGGAATATATATTAAACAAAATGCATTTGTACTTCCTGGATTTGTGAAAAAAAATGTCAAAAACATTACAAAAAAATTATGCTGACTTCAGGGTAGTCATCCCGCTACAGTACATACACATAAATAAAAGATGGCTGTCTGCAGGCAGCAGCAGTTCTCAATGGACCTTAATGTGAAGTAATTCCAACCAGTCTCCTGCAGGCCTGCTTTGAGTGCAYTTCAAGACTCAATCTGCCACAAATGAAACGAGGAGAAATGTGAGCCCGTCGTTCTCACCTCCATTTAACCTTGTGTGATTTTTCCCTATGCGTGTGTGTGTTTCCCATTTGCCTGCCTTTTTTCTATATCCATCCGTGGCTTTTTGGTCATGCACCGCTCTATTAAACAAGCTATTTTGATATGGTTATCGGCTGATATTCCTCACACTTTTTCAGATGAAGTGGGATGATGCATCGTGTTCCAGTGTAAAGAGCTGATTACACTAATGGAGTCAGTGAATAAAGGGATCATCTTTTTGGATCCTCCTATATTTTGAGTTGCCATTTCAGTGCACACGTTAATGTAGATATGATCATCAGGGTCTGTGTGTATTTGTTAAAAAAGGATTAGTTTGAAAAAGTGGTTTTGTGTTTTCCTGATTGAAATTTTTATTATTGGATCAGATGACAAATTAGGTATATGATTTGGTCTTTAAAATTCTCAGCCATTTAGATGAGAATTTTAGGTAATCTATCTGATATATTCTAATCTATTCTTTTAGTTATTAAAGATGGTTTACCTTTGTTTGGAAGTTTAACTAAGAAATTCTCCTAAAAWTATCAAACTATCAGCAAAATACCTATTTAAAGTCGTGTTCCTTCTTGTTTACCAAGATTTTAAACAAAGATTTCATGCAATAATTTTTAACACTCCAAATATATTTCGGCAATAATCTACTACATTTTRGCTCAACGTCTATAAAATTGTTTTTTGTTATAGTCATTTTTTGTGTTTGCAAACATCAATTTTCAGTCAAGAGGATTAGAAAGGGTAATCACTTGTAGTTGTTTATCAAGGATTACTTTCTCAAGTTTGTGATAAAATATCTCCTGTGGTTCATGAGATATTTTACTAAGGTATAAATGAACACATCCGCACACAGGTACATACAAAAAAATTGCAGTRGTTAAATTTGGGGAAAGCTCCCCTGCTGACGTTTTAAAGGGGAGTGTATTGTGCATTTTTCAGACACATTGTTCATTTCAACACCTTGAAATTGGCCATGTTTCCAACAGTCCCACTTCAGCACATTTTCACAGCATTTCTTCAAAAGAGGTGCGGGAGCTCAACTGCAGACTGAGCTCCAGGGAGGAGCTTTGTGTAAATAGGCGGTGCTTTGTACCAGCACGAGTTTAGGCAGCTCCACGTGGCTACCACAGGAGATTCAAGGATTTCTCAAACATGCACGAATGAGTCAAAGCAACACTCTGGGGATGGTGTTGATGAGAGAATGATATTTTAACCTGATATAAAGCTCAAGAAAGTCAACTTTGCATAATAACCAACAAAATTGTATTTTTACAAGTATACTATCTACTATCTGCAACATGTTCAGTGTGCCATCTACTTCTGAAAATGTAATAAAAATAAATGAAGTGTGTTTAATGAAATACAAAGTGGAAAAAAGAGTCAATAAAAAACAAGACATGCATTGTGTCTCTTAGCCATTCTTTGCAAAGAGAGTTGTTCTAATGGGTGTTGTCACGGCCAGAAATAAACYGTTCTTTATTGCAGCAGAGCCTCTGACTAAAGACACTCTGTAGTTTCATCAATATGTTGTGCAGAGGACTTGCAGTAATCCAGTTATCCATTATGTTGGCCAACTTTATTTTCCTCCTCAGCTCCTGAAAAATCTTCAGTGTAGAAGCAAGTGTTCAGTTCAGATCCAGCCTTTATTTTTTTGCCAGTGTGTTGTTGATAGAGTAAATTCAGCCAGTATCATAGTGATGGTTGTCAACGGAAGTCAAATCACATCATCATCACGTCACTCTTTGATAAACGCTGCTATATTTAAGAAGCCTATCATTCTTTGAAGGGATACACATTGCCTACAACCTTTCATGCCAGAGTTTTAGACTAAGTTGTAGTTGTTTTGGTTAAACTTTGTCAAAAACACTTTGCATGATCTTATTCAGTAACATGATATCTGATTTATTAGCACTTAGATAATGGGTTGTTTATCACTCTTTTTTGCTCATGCTATCCAGATACCATTTTTTGTTTTGTTTTGTGTTGTATTGTAAATATTTACTTCTTTCTGCTATTTGTAGCTACATTTCTGCTCTGTTCAGAATTTTTGACAATATTATTATCGTTATCAGTTCTGGGAATTTACGAAGGAGTACTAGGGCCACACAGCAATTTTTTTTAATTATGTGAATAAAGTCATAATATCACGACATTAAAGTCATATAAAAGTAAAGTCATAATATTATGAGAATAATTTCATAATATTATGAGAATAAAGTCGTAATATTATGAGAATAAAGTAGTAATGAGATTAATCTCGGAATATGACTTTACTCTCATTAAATTATGACTTTAATTTTGTAATATTACAACTTTAATCTCGTAATATGATGACTTTATTCTCATGAAATTACAACTTTAATCTCATAATAATAATTTTAAAAAATTCTTGTTGTGTGGCCCTAATACTCCGTCGTAGGTATTGGAGTACTTTGTACAAATATGAGTATTTATAAAATGCAGGTACTGATAACACCACTAATACACACACAGAAGCARAAACATTATTCACATTGTCTCACAGCAGCAGGTGATAAGAACAAAAGTTAAAACTCTCTCACCTTCTCGTCTGTTTTCCTTTCTAGCATCGACAAGCCCAAAGCTCTGTCCCTCCTTCTGCACACCGCAGACATCAGCCATCCAGCCAAAGGTTGGGACCTCCACCACCGCTGGACCACCTCCTTACTCGAGGAGTTCTTCAGACAGGTGAGTGGGTTCACCTGATGTTTTCAGTTATATTTCAGTGGCTGTTTGCTTCAGATGCATGTAGAATGTTTGATTTAAAACACTTCCAGTTTTTTATTTTTTGGAAATTTAGGTGAAAAAAAATATGAGCCCAAATTATGTGCAGGAATTGATTCAAAGTTAGACTTGTGTATTTAGTTGCACATGCAGGGATTACCACAAACTTTTGCAGCTGGGCCAAGGACTCAGGACTTTGAGTCACTGGCATTGGGYACCTTTCATTCACAACACAGTAGTTTTAACACTTTCTTTCAGAACTGGAGTCACGCCTTCTGCAAATTACATAATTGAAAAGGGGGATATGACCTCACCTGTCCAGGTGACCTGTCCACAAACAAGGACTTTGTCACTTTATTATATTCAGTGTTCCTTTAGTGTGTACTGAGCTTGGCAAAAAAAAGCATTCTCCTTCTTTAGCCTGCTCTTCCTTGTCTTTGTACTTTGTATGTGAGTTCTGTAGACATGCAACTCATGCTGCTGTTCAAAAACAAATGGCAGGCACCACAGAAAATTAAAGCCTACAATGTCCTTTCTAATAAAACCTAAATGTGCCTATGAATAATAGATTGTGTATTTGTGTCATCGGGAGCGACATAGGCCTAAATGTTGCCACAGTGCTTTCATGTCTTTCATTATTAATCCTCATTGTTCTCATTATCAGTGCTTATTGTCATTGTGGTGGCTTTCACAAGGCCTGTGTCTCCCGGGATGTGAATTGCCAGTAAATAGCTTCTCCAAAGAATATTGCCTCTCATCTTCCCATTCTATTTGTTTGTGACAAATAGGAGGAGAAAATGAAACACAATTGCAGACTTTTGGCAGGGCCCAGACAAATCACAAAGTCTGATGACTTGCTTGTATGCCTATAGGGTTTGGTGCATTTTTATAGAATCCAAATCAAAGATCTTTTCTTATTTTTGACTGTGAAAATTGCTGTGTTTCCAGGGGGACAAAGAAGCAGATCTTGGGCTGCCATTCTCCCCACTCTGCGACAGAAAGTCCACACTGGTCGCACAATCCCAGATTGGTGAGAGGCTTCTTCGTCTGCTCTTATTATTTTTACACAAGCCGCAGGTTTCAAAGTTTATACTCGACTGAGGCTTTTTTGAGACAAACATTTTGCAAGTGGAAGAAATTTACAAGAAAGGTGGTCAAAATTGTGTGCAATTATGCAAAACACCTCCGCAATTTTTTCTCTTTTAAGTGAGCAATGCCAGATTCTGAACAAAACGAGGTATTTACATTTTCCACAGCAGAATATTACATCTGTTGACATTTTTGTTTATCTTTTTACTATGCATTACACACGTTTTGGTCTGTGCCAGTAAGCACATTAACACATTGTCATGCCTTTCTCTTTGTCACCAGGGTTTATAGACTTCATCGTGGTGCCCACCTTCACTGTGCTCACAGACATGATGGAGCGCATCGTCACACCACTCATTGACGAGGCCACCCACTCAGCTCTCTCCAGCTTTAGACGTTCAAGGTAAACTTTTGAAGAACATTTGGGTAAAACAAAACACAGAGCTGAGCAGATGGAAGGACTTCGCTATAAATATGAACACATTTTTTATCAACCAGCATGGTTAATCAAGCATGGAAACCTCTGTAATTTCAAACCTTCACCTCCCAGACCCACTGCTCGCTCAATGACACGACTGACCCACAACAGCTCCTTTGCAGCAACAGCGTGTCTAATGGAAGTATTGAGAAGAGCAGATGAGTCGTCCATGAGTAATCCATTTCAGTGCGTGGAAATGTCTCCACCCTGCATTTAGCAGAGGCACACACCTTGAAATCGACATTTTAGAAACACAAGTCAAGCTCACATTATGGTCTGTGATCAGAACTGGCCTTTAGACTGAAACTGGCCAACGAGAATCTCAGTGAGATACAAAAAGAAATATTATTTTTCTCCAATGATTTAATTTGTTGGCTCAATAGATTTGCATTAAATCAACTCTGCGAAGGTTTTGCAAGCTCCCAAACAAGAAAAGAACCTTGCATTTGGCGTTGTGTTTCTATTATTTAACGTACACTGAAATCGACAGTAAAAGAATGTTATATTGGGTGATAAAACAGCTCGAAAGCAGTCTGCCTCTGCATCCTTGCTTGCACCTGGACATCAATATCAGCCTGGCTGTTCTCTTTTAACAGCCATCATTAGCATTACTCAGTGGAGTTTCAGTTAAAGCAAACAACGTGTAAAAAACCCAGGGAGTGTTGCCACAGCTGGCTGCTTTTGGATTTCCTTAGATGGTTCATTAAAAGCATTTAAAGCTGCTTTCAGTCATCTGTAACTAGTCTGTCTGCTTTTATCTGTCCACTTCTCTTTCTGTTTCATTCACATGCATTTAAAAATGAGACTCTGAAGGTCAAATAGACCACAAGCATATGCAAAAACAACAGGGAACATGGTGTTAAAAATAAAAAAGATTAATGTTACACACTTTCAGATCGTCGCAGATAGCAAACACTTTAGAGTAAATGTTTTCTCATGCTTAGGGTCCTTATCCCGTCTCATTTTTTAATCCTTCCAGTTTGAACAGTATTAGCTCAGATGAAACCAAGAGGCACAGTGTCAAGAGCTCCGACAGCAGCTCATCCGGCCAAAGCTCTCTCCTGTCGGTGGACATGAAGACCTTCAAGGTTTTGTGGAACGAGGAAGTGTACCAGAACAGGGAGCGATGGAAAACCCAGGCAGCTAAAGGTACGTTACAACCCTCAGTAATGAGGACAGTTGGGATGTGTTAGAAAAATACAATTATCAAAATAGATTGTAATGTATATTAGAGAGAAGAAAACTTTTCTGCTCTTGGTCTGTTTTATAAAAAAGGTTCACTGTCACCTTTACTGTTTTGTTTCGCTTGTTTCTGCTTAAATGATTCAAACATTTAGCTCACAAATTCACTGAGGCCAAACAGCTGACAGAGTGAAATAAACATAAGTTTGAATGAATTGCACTTTCCTTCTAATACTGATGGCTTAAAGGTAACTCTTAGGTTAGCTCAGAGGTGTTCAATCCTGATCCTGGAGGGATGCTATCCTTCACGTTTTACTCGTTTTCCCTGCTCAGAGACACCTGATTGACTGATTGAATTACTTCTTCAAGTTCTGCAGAAGCCTGTTGATCACCTATTCATTCAAATCAAGTGTGTTGGAGCAGAGAAACCTGTAAATCATGTAAGTTAGTGGCCTTCAAGGACCAGGAATAGACACCCCCGGGTTAACTGATAATGGAAACTCAAAGGTGAATAATGACTCTCTGGGCTGTCAATCATTCAAGTCGTGATAATCTTTAAGTGCTTGAAGAGAAAGAGATGAACTTCATGACACTTGAAGGCAGCATCTCGTACTCATAATGTTTCCTCAAGTGACAACAATGCCTTGTTACAAAAATATCATTTACTAAAAGGTGCAATGTGCTTACAGTATGTTTGACTGCCATCTAATGGCCAAAACTGTTAGTCCCTCTACTACGCTTTGAAAATCATACTTTGAGAGTTTGCAAACTGATTAACACATGCTAAGTTTGATCAACTCTAACTTACTCAAAGTAAGACTTTATGAACTAATGTGCATAGAGACAAACTGTCACACTTTCTAAATAATCCCACTGCTTTATGTGACCTCAGAGGCGGAGGAGAGAGCTAAAAAGGAAGCCGAAGAGCAAGCTCAGCAGGAGGAGGCTATGGAGCCCCAGGAGGTTCAAACAGAATCAGAAAACCCCGAACAGAAGGAGAACAAACTGGACAGGGAAGTGCCCAAGTCAGCAGAGGTCAGCAGACCACCAGATGGTAACACAGAGGAACCAGAGCAGGCAGCGTCACCCGGGGGCGTGATGCAGCACAACCCCCAACTGCAGAACGGTACTTCTTTCTATCGAATCACTTTTCAAATGCAATCTTTGTAGGATTGTGTCAATGTAATTGTTTTGCCTTCACAGAAAAAGTGGTTAAAACAGTAAAAATATTGTTTAAAAGGAAATATTTTAGTTGATCAATAAACAATTTAGTTGCACCTGTAATCCTAAAATAAATTTAGGTTTATGAATAACTAGTTGCAGAAATGAAAAACAAAAACAAAAGGAAGGTTTCTGTTTTCTCAGATTTGTCGTTTCAAAGAAGAAAATATATAGTTACTGTAAAATATAATCTTGCCATACAAACATTGCCTTTCCTGACACTCTCAACTTGAGCCATTATATGTCTTTAATGAAATACTTGAAGTTCACACTATTAATCTTACATTTAAGGCTTCTTGTTGGAAACAAGACAGCATGACTGAAAAGGTGCTTGTAAGGAGTGTGTGGGTGTGATTGTGTGTATCTTTTTCTATTTGTACACTGTGTGGGTGTAACTTTGTGCATTTGACTGTTTTTCTTTTGTTTTTTTTATCAAGCACAGCAGTGCAAAAGTTGAGTTATTATGCAATGACAAAACAAATGTGGTTCTGCAGTAAATATTTACCTTGGACTGGACTGTCTTATTCTCACAATCTTTGTGTTTTTTATTTTTCTTAATAAGCATATTACATCAGTATGAGAAATAACTTGTTCTTCTTGTTTTCAGGGGAATTGTCAGAAGGGGTTGACTCTCCAGACAGTGAAAAAAACAAGAACAAAGAAACTAGAGGTGAGTTTAAAACTGCAGTCTGCAACTACTGACAGAAAATTCAACTGAGATGTCTCTTTTGTAGCTTAGATATTAATTAAATATATTTCTATGTGCTGACATTTTCATGAAGAAAGCACTTGCTGAACGTTCAAGAATTTTTTGTAGATCATTTCGGGGAAATCTTGTAATAATTGATATAATAACAGATTATCCCTTTTTGTTTCTGAATCTCATGAATGAATATGTTTCATGTCCTGTTTCTCTAACTCAGAGGAAGTGATGGAATAGCAGAGCTGAGGATGATGACAACCACACTGTTAACTGTGCTGCTGTCGACCTGAACCTGTGTAGGGAACCGAGAATGAAGGCCATTTTATTGGACTGTGCTGCCCTCTACTGGCTACTGAAAACCCTGGCACCTTTGCTTTCACTTGTCCTCACTGTGTCTCTCCTTACACTCATTTTATTTTTACCATGTTTGTCACCTGTTTCACATGTATGCAGATTTATGTGCATTATTCCTTCCCCTGCTGCAGATTTATCAAATCTAGACAGAAGATAAAATGACCTTAAAACAACACCAGTGGGGAGAAAGGAGAAGCTTACAGCAGACTGCTGTTTTGTATTGAATTAGTTTGCCTTCTATATTTCTATATTTTACTTTTGATCTATTTTAACTTACCATCTACATGTAGCTGTTTTAAAAATCCTGCAGCATTTCATATTATGAGTTTGAATAATATTAAATTAGATTTTTTATGGTAACTTTATTTGCAAAATGATGAGTTGCATAAAATGAAGGATAAATGTACATTTGGAGGGACTTTTGCAGCAGGTATATGTGTTTATAATGCATATTTACAATACGTTTGGATTAAATTCATAGATCTTCAGAACTATTTTGAAGCAGGTAATGAAAAAAAATATCATCTCATGCTTCTGATGTTTGATGAAGTTGCAGCAAAATCTTTTTTACATTTGTGATGTGTTTACGTTTGCATTGCTTTCCTCAAACTTTGTGCACTTCAAATGCATTTGTTCCTTACAGCCAGGTGCAAATAGTTTGCACTGTTTTTTTTTTTTGTCCTACCTAATGTATATAATGAATGTTTGAATGTGAATGGATCTGAGGTGGAGCACAAGTCCATCCCTTTTCCAGAACAGAAAAATATTTTTGGGGTGTAATATAAGATAAAAATTTAGAAAAGTCCAAAAATTAGAAAGCAGCTTTTTTTGCTATTTAAACATATCACTCACACAAATGCATTGAAGTTTTTTGTAAATATACTTTTCTTGTTTTGCATTTGTTACATCCTGTAGTATTTATGCACTGCATGTGTCTCACACTGTCACTCTATATGTCTTCTTCTTGATGCCTTCGAACGTGTCTTTAAGCTGTAGCAGAAAATTAACCTTGTTGCTTAATTAGAGGAATTTCTTTTATTTGCTCTGCTGATGAATCCGGTCAAAGCAGCTTCAGCTTCTTGGTTGCTGGTGTAATTTTGAATCAACATGTTTACAATGTGCTCGTACACCTTCTAACCAGCTGAACTTTTTGTGCTTCTGTGACGCATATGAGGCCGTGAGTCCAAAGTGTACCCGCTTCTTGGTTATTTGCCAGGTTTATAAGGCTCGTAATGTTGTGTAGAGATAATGTAATTGATGCTTTCTTTGCATATGTACCATATTTGCACCAAATGCTGGTTCAGCTTTCTCTGTCTACTTAGTTATGTACAAATCAAAGGAAGGAAAAGAAGCATTTTGGCAGTATTTGCATGTTGATGGATATGATTTTCCCTTAAACCTTAAACTTTTCTGTTTGTTTTTTAGTATGAAAATCCAAACTTTTATTGTGCCAAGATTAAGCTCTTGGTGAATTCAAAAACTTATTTTGAACTATGTTCAGCTAATTGCCACATATGGCGACATTTAGAGTGTTAGGGAGCTTAAACTCATAAATTTAATATAAAATTGTTGGAAATTCTTTTGTAGCCACTTTGTTTTTGTAATATAATTTTTTTTTTTTTTTTTTACTCCAACTGGAACATGATAGGTTACAGCATTTTCTCATGCACTGAAACCACACGCTACTTTCTACCTAAATGATGCAGTCAGTGGTTAGCAAGCCAGCTGGCTGAATGTGTGCCTCTATCTGTACTTTCCATGTCCCACCTTCCACCTGTAAGAACTTTAGTGATGTCGTTCAAACATAACGCTCTAAGAGACTATCAGCTTTTAAAGTCACGTTGCAGAAAATAGTATTTTCTGAAAGTAGATTTGATTGTATTTTTAGCTTATTTTCTTTTGAAGAAGTCTATTTTCTAGCTGTTCTGTGCTGTTTGTTGCATTTGTTTTGTTGTAATATTGCCCCCCCCCCCTTTTTAATTTCATCTCCCTGTGTGTCTGTTTTTCCTCCACCAGCTCTGCAATCAGAAAGTGGTTCAAAACTGTACATAGAACTTGCAAGGAACTTTAAATATTAGAGTTGAAACCATAATTGTAATAGGCTGCCTGGCACTGGGTGAAGCAGAGTCTATTTTCTGTACCGACAGACCAACACGTACGGTCTTGTAGTTCGCTACACTTGCTTCTGTGATAGCCTGCTATCAGAACATTTACCAGGACTTTATACTGACCACAATAGAAAACATAGCTGTATTACCGACTTTTAAATATGGTGTAGCGTTGTGGTCTGTTTAACGTTTTGTTTCCTTGTTTAGTCTGAATCTCTCTGTCATGAATGATCTTAACTGTCCCTGTGACTGAGAAAAGATGGGTGTCAAATGTGTGAGTGTGTGTTTGTGTGTGTGTGTGTGTGTGTGTGTGAAAGAGTGTGTGTAAAAAAACAATTTAATGTGCATTTCTGATCTCCTCACTGTGACCTGCTCTGTTGGAAAATGAGATGTGTGTTTGTGCATGAGGCTGGCTGAACAACTCCAATTAGATCCGTATTTTTTGTTTACTTTAAACATCCCATCAAGCTGATGTGTTTGCCTTTAAAAAACTGTAGCAGACATGCAGTACACAAGTAAAAAAAAAAAGTAAAAACATTTTAATACCAATGAATGAAAGTATCTTCCAGCTTGCCCAATACATCTCGGAGGAAACGGAATGATTGCTACTGAATGTGTGTGTGTGTGTGTGTGTGTGTGTGTGTGTGTGTGTGTGTGTGTGTGTGTGTGTGTGTGNTGTGTGTGTGTGTGTGTGTGTGTGTGTGTGTGTGTGTGTGTGTGTGTGTGTGGGTGCGTGCGTGCGTGCGTGTGTGCGTCACTGTCCCATGCTGGCCAGGAGGCCGTGTGTGCCACCATGCTCTGTGACTGCACAGCCGTATCAATAAATCTGAACTCAAAGGGCTCAGATCACGTGTGTCTGTCTTTATTTCTGCTCAAGTTGAAATTAACAGGTAAATCATTTCAGATTTCAAAAGTGTATGTTTTGTGTCTTTTCAAGTTAAAGCTTCAGTAGTTTTACTGGCCCCATTCATAAAAACATCCATACTACAGAAAACATAAAAACACTAACAGTAGAAAAAAAACACAAATTGTCCTTAAGAAGTCTGATTTAGTCGATCAGGTTTACATCTGAGCAACAGATCCCTGCATCCGGACAGAAGCGACATGAACTCACCATGGAGTAGCTGATCAGGGTCTGCCAGAGTCAGTCTGACCTTTGTCTCTGACCTGACCTTGTGTAGGTCAGAGAGGTTTTGTAGAGCTACTCCAGCAATTCTGCTGCACATCCTGACAGTCCCCAAGAGTTTGTTCCTGTTTTTACATGTTACATTTCCCAACCAGCAGGTGAAGGTAAAGTTAAGAGACTTAATAAAACATAAAAGTCGAATCAAAAAATATCACAGAGCTTCTGATGAAAATACATTCTCTGATGGACCTAAAGTGAGTTCACATGAGTGCCAAAAGTCAATTTGTCACCTAAAACAGTTCCCGGATATTTCTACTGATGCACCATTAAGAACCACATGAGTGGTAATTAGAGAATCTCATGAAGCCTGAATATTTTTTTGTTTATCATTCTTGTCTATTTAAAAAAAAAACACGAAACGCATGTTTTTCTTACATCTAAAATAATCTCCTTTGTACACCACATTAATTTAAATTTAGTTGTCCCATAAATCCACCTATTTTAATTGTATTAATAATTAATTAATGTCTTATATACAGTTTTATCCATCCATCTTAACCTGCTTCTTCCTTTCAGGGTCACTCAAAAAAACAGATGTGGATTTAATAAAAAAATGTCAACTGTTTCCACTCAACTGAAGTGAGTAAAGGTAGCACATTTACTTTACATTACTTAAAGTCAATGCAAAGTAAATGCGGTATTTTCAAAAATTCAGTTGAGTGGAAACACTTGACATAACTTTTTCATCCATCCATCCATCCATCCATCCATCCATCCATCCATCCATTGTCTATACCCGCTTCTTCCTTTCAGATTCATGGGTGTCACTAGTGCCCTTATCCAGCAGTCACAGTGCGAGGGGCGAGGTACACTCTGGTCAGGTCGCAAGTCCATCACAGCCGTTATCATCATTTGTTTGATTAAATCCAAATATATCTGTTTTTTGAGTGGATGTTCAGCAGTTACAGTACGAGGGGCGAGATCCATCACAGGGCCATGGAGACAAATGAGACAAACAACCATTCACACTCTCAGTTGCCAATTAGCCTAACAGACTTTCATCTGTCAGAAACTGGAGTACCTGGAAAAAAAAACCCCATGCATGCATGGAGAGAACATGCAAACTCTACCCAGAGAGGTCCTCAGGCCAGGATTTGATTCTGCAACCTTCTTGCTGAGAGGCAACAGCTCTACCACCTGAGCCTGTGCTGTATGTATTTATACAGTTTTACTGTAGTCTAAATCAGAAAACACTTCTATTTTTCACCCTAAATAAATCTTTACTGCCGAATTTAGAGTTTTGCTTTAACCTGCAATCCTCGAGTCAAAGTTAAAAGATCCACTAGATGTCTCTGTTAGACCTTAAATCTTCTCCAACATCCCTGCTCTGGGCCTCGAAGGCCCCGTGGCACTAAAATAGATCAAGCGACTTGATATACGCCCTGTCAATCCCCAAGACAGTCTGCAGCATATAGCCCTTTATTCGTTGTGTAGGCAACTCCACAAACATTAGACACCGAGTGCATATTTATCACGGGTACCATGCATATTCATGGGCAGGTTGATGGAGCTCGTAGAAGGTTTTGTATGACTTCTCAGCACAGCGCTGAGTGCTGGAGCAGAAGGCGAATGTTAATTCAATTATACGGCAGCTGTTCCTCCGTGCCTATGGCCACTGTGTTTGCACTAGAACAGAAATCTTGTATTAGGTTCCTCGCCATAAAAGACCATTGTCAGGCATGGGAATAGGGACTGCCTGTAACCAAAAGCCATCAACAGTATTTTAAAGGGGACTTTAATGCTTAT
This sequence comes from Austrofundulus limnaeus, assembly GCF_001266775.1. Taxonomy (NCBI): domain Eukaryota; kingdom Metazoa; phylum Chordata; class Actinopteri; order Cyprinodontiformes; family Rivulidae; genus Austrofundulus; species Austrofundulus limnaeus. Next base: position 825,966 of record NW_013952592.1, read on the forward strand.
TTTGGCCTCATTGAGGTGTGCAGTGCAGCTGTAAAGGAAGATTTGTGGAATTTCTTTGTTGTTTTGGCTCATTATTGATTTACAGAGCCCGCTGCCTTAGTTTTGTTGTTACTCTATTAAAGCTGCTTGGTAGTAAAACGTGTAAATGAGTTTCTTTGCTGTATTAACTCCAGTCAAGGGTGGCTGGTGGGTGTGTGTATCCTGTGGCGACTGCTCTGTCACTTTGTGCTGCAGAGTCATGCTCACGAGTTCCTGCTTTCCCTAGACTTGTCAAGTGGCATAAAAAAATAATATTAGTAATAATAATTAAGATGCATTTAAAGACAGCAAACAAGTGCGCGCTCATGCTCCACCCAACCTCCTGTCCCGGGGAACTGGGCTGAGCTCCAGAGCTGCTTGATGGAGGCAGAGTAGCAGGACATGGTGGGGTGGAGGCATCCACCAGCTTGTCCCTTCATTACCAGGCTCCCTGAGACCGGCTCCGTGTGATTAAATCACACAGCCACTGGCAGGGAAAGCTGCTCAGATCTTACCTAGACCTGCTAATCAGTTTGCTTTTTTTTTCTTTATCAAAAGAAAAGCAGCCACACCTGCAGAAAGACACGCTCAACTGCTCATTATGTAGGTTTAATATTAGCAGAAGGTGACTCACAAACATACAGCAACAGACAGAAGCTTACAGGCACCGAGAGGATGATTAAAACTATGAGAATAACATCAGTTGTTGGTGAATTAAATCAGTGCAGAAAATAACTAAACCCCTTCCTCTTATACCCAAGTGTACCTGTAAAGATCTTCCTTTGTTGAAAAGGCAATAATAAACACAAAAATTTTCTTGTTCATAGTCCGGAATTATTAAAAAATGTAGTGTTAATCAATCAGCCAGGGTTAGGTGTAAATGATATAACATAAAAGATCAAGAACTTAAATCAAAGCAACAATCAACAGCAATGAAATAGATAGAATTTTAAAAAACAAATTACAAAACAACAAACTTGTAAAAAAAATGGGAAAAACATAAACTTAACACAAGTCATCAATTTGGAAATCATGAAAGAAAATAAAACATTTTTTTTGACAAACGTCTTTGCTGCTTTTTTTCTCATACATTGTTCAATGTCAGTTTTTTAAAATTGCATCTGCGTGTGTCATGTTTTTATCCTGTAGCTTTTGTGAAACACACACACATGTTTCACTTCTGCTCATTTTTAATTGCTGCAAATAATCCTGGTTCTTGTTAGGCAGTATAGTTTTTAAAACAAGTTTTTGCATTGTGCAGACATTCTGCAATTTAGCTTTTGTTTTCTTGCTTTAATTTTTTAAAACATATCCATTCAGTTGTATTTCTTAATCACTGTGATTAACAGCTTCACAGCGAAAACTAAGACCAAACGTGAGTCTCGCTCATCTACAGCACATGTGGCCTCTCAGGAAACCGTCCTCCCACCAAACCAGAATTGACAGCGTGTTGTCGCCACTTAACTACACAGAGGCACACGATGCAGCAAGTAACATAGGCACTGCGTTTGAAGCTGTTTAATAAAATTGAAACCCTGTCTATCTGTTGGAAAGAGCACAGAGCTGTGTTTAGAGTGACTGATTGAGAGCCCAGAAGCAAAGGGCCCCGTGGCTCGAGCTGCTAGTGTGTCTGGGAACGGGCCCAGCACTCAAAGAGCCAAGCTTCCCTCCTCTTGACTCGGGCAGACCTCTGAAAAAAGGGGTGGGGGGGATAAAACGTTACTTCTGCTGGCAGCCAAATGGTTGCTTTTCTGGAAGGCTGTCAGGTGAGGAGTGCTGGCTGCCAACTGTAAACCCCTCAGGTGGGCACAGGGGGCAGGACAGACGCCCATCGTGGCTGCAGCTTTGTGACACTCGGCAGATGATGCAAGTCGCTGAGGGCGTCCTGCTCCCCGAAGTCTCCAGACAAAGACTTGCGATGAAAAACTCGGCGGCACAGATGATTAGAGAAATCACAGCGTCCTGGCTCTGACCACAAAAACTGGCAGGAGCTCGTTTGGATCAGCAGCGTAACAAGTTGTGAACACTGACATCACTAAGTTTCTGTGGTGAATCTGCACGCCAGCATTCAGCAGATACACGCTCACTACTTGTGCCAGTGTTAGTATAAAACACTGACCCTCACTAAAAGACTGATTTAGAAGATCAGTGCTGCAGCTCTCTGTGATGGATATATTTAACTTCATCAGACCTTCTCTGTGTTCACTCATTTGATTTGTTAAAAAGAAAAAAAAAGGCAAACAATTAGATCCTCTGACAAGACAAGGCCACGAGCAAGAGGGCTTGTTAAAATTAATGCTTTAATTAGTGGTGCAAATTTTAACAAATTTGCAACTAATGAGATTATATGAACCAAATGATATGGAGCAATCCTGAGACTCTTGGGGCCTAAGGGGTTCTGAGGGGCCTCCTGCAGTTGGCCTCTTTGCTCAGTCGGTAATCCAGATTTGATTGTACAGCAAAAAATAAAAAAATCTCTTTCATTTCTGAGTTAAACATCTGCTCTTTTCCCCCATCTCTGTTCTTTGTAGCCACCAGCTAATTATGGAAATATTTGACTCCTCAGCAGCTAATTGTTGCGCCGTGTTCAGGCTCTGACCTCACCTGTCTGCTGTTCAGTGCTGAGCATACAACAGTCTGCTTTTAGGGCTTTTGTTATCAGGAAGATGAACTGCTTACTGAAAGTGAATCTGTGAGTGTTCTGTTACCGTAGACTTCATAAGTTAAAAACACAACAAACATGATCACCCCATCTGAAAAGTGATGCCAAAATAAAAGTGCTTCAAATAATTGCTTAGCTTTATGATGTATCTTGATGGTTAAATTTATACAAAAACAGAAATAAATGGGGTTCAGTGCTATGTATCAAGATTAAATTTGACTTTGCATCATAAATCTAAACACCTTAAAATTGGCTTCTGTCTCCTACTTTTTCGGACACTTCCACTTCACATCTTCACAACAATGATTCGGGGGAGGGGTGCTCTGTGGGGCGGGAGCTTGAGCTCCTGGGAGGAGCTATGTACAAATAGGTGGTGCTTTGTACCAAAAAGTGTTTAGGCAGCTCCATATTTCTCATAGAGAAGATTCAAGGATTTCACAAACATGCATGAATGAGTCAAAGCAACACTCTGGGTATGCTTTTGATGAAGAAATTACATTTAACATGATATAAATTTCAAAAAAGTCCATTTTGCAAAAAGCAGTAACTTTGAATCATCCATCCATCCATCCATTTTCTTCCGCCTATCCGGGGTCGGGTCGC